>NC_138962.1:59425000-59725000 GCF_055761805.1 Camellia sinensis
TTGTCCATCACTTGAGACAGTTTTGGCCACTATTTTGGAGGGGTGTTTGAGGCCTCCCATTTCAGTCTAAGTCCCTTCTCGGATATGGTTGTATGCGTGACTTGTTGCCTCTAATCGCATGCTTGCATTGTACCATATTAGCATTGCATGATGAGTTGCATTGTAGCATTACATGTTAGGAACATTGCATGCTTGCCATGATATGTTGCATTACATTTGGCATGCTTTGCATTTTAGTGATATGTTCCATTTTCGAGCCATGTTTGCATAACATGCATTGCATTGCTTGGTTTGGGGTGTCAAACCAAGTGTGAGGGGGGAGAAGTGTTCATACTACAAGTGATGTAACGCGTCTCAACTCTCGGTCACCGAGGCCCTTGACTTTGGCATGATAAGGTTTTGGTATTCATTTATATGTTGCATGCATTTTCATTGAATTGCAACCTTGGCTCCTTAGGCCATCACGCATCAAAATGCATGATTGATGGCTCGAGGGTCGAGGGCCATGCTCCCTTGAGTCCCTTGCATGATAGGGAGTATGCCCGCGCGTACATTTGCTTGAAATGCCATGCCATACACTGTCTGTCCTTGTTGCTGTCAAAAACCAGTTCCTGCAGGGAGTTTTTGCCGACCGGCAGTGTAGAGTGCCAACCGGCCATGGATTGGTGGCCGATAATATGAAACCCCAGCCGATGGATAAGTTCCATGGCCGGTGGGTATTCCCTTCAGCCAATGGTGTCCTACAGGGTTCAGGGAACCTGTCCCAGGATTTTGGCAGTTTTCAGAGAAGCAGGGCAGTGTAAATAGAGGCAGCAGTGGTATGGTACGGGCTTTTGGGGCGAGAAAAATCCGAGCATGCATCATTCACGCATCCCAAGGCGGGGGCTGCGGCCATCTTCTCTTTGCATTTAATTTGTTAATTAGATTAGAAATTTTGTAATAATTAATTTAGTATTATTTATTCGGACTGTAATATTTATTTGGACCCTCCGAGCGAGGGCGAATCGGTAATAAGCGTGGGTGAATGTGTGCATGTCTCCCAACCTCACGTCTTTCTTCCCTTTTATTTACCCGCTTATGATGGTAGACTAGGGCATATTTAAATTAGCATACCTTATGCTTAGCATGCGTGCATCCATACATTTGTCTTACATGCACCAGGCTCGGTACATCATGCTAACTGCACTCGTATTTCAATTCCAGGTTGAGTATTTGTTATTTGCAGCATTTCACATGCCATGTTTAGGATAGCCGAGCCTGTTTGGATTGCATCTTTGCATGTGTTGCATTAGCCATTTCAAATATGAACTAGGATCATGCATGTGATTACTAACTGGTTTCTGTTTTGACTTGGAGTACTAGGTGAGCTTTTATGCTTTAGCATGCCGCATGCGTATGAGTGTTGCCATAATTGCATGATTACCATGAGGCTAGCTGCTTATGTGATATAACTGCTTGAATGCCTGTGGATGGAGGTTGAATTACCTAAATTGGAATAATACATTAAAACTGCGAGTTTTAAGCCCACTAGATAGTGGCAAAACCATCTTTTCTAAAAACCACTTGAGAGTGGCAAAATCTGCATTTTAGCCTACTTGCGAGTAGCAATCCATTTTCAAAACAAACATGAAATGTTTTGTTCCAATTTAGGCGATTTGGTCTATACTTGTTTGTTGTGGGCATAACATAGTAATTCTAGGCTAATAACCGGAATAAGAGCATATAATGTTTTCAAAACAAGATATCATGGTTAGTAGAGGCCGATCTTCGGATCGGGCGAGAGGGGGTGCTCATAGCTGACCTTCCCCAATCGTACCCAAGTTCCCGAACCGAGGCAACTTTGGTGATGACGAACACGTGGCCTTTGGCACCGAGTCAGGGTTTCCTAAATCCCTCCAAAATAAAATATTTAGGTGGCGACTCTGTATCTGGCAAAGCAGTCCATGTTTGGCACTTCTTTTAAAAATCTGTTTTCTCAAAACAATTTGCCGGATTTGGACTCTTTGGTTCAGATTAAGAACCGTGACAAAAATCGAGTCCGAACTGTAGTAGCGAGGCCCTCCCGGGGCACGTCTACAGTTTCTGGCGACTCTGCTGGGGATTTTAGAGAGCTTGACTCGAACTCGTGATATCCTGTTTTGATTACATTTATGTGTTTCTTTGCATTGCATGTGCATTGGTGCGCCTAGGACACCGTGTTTGCCATCTGCCATTCCTGAATGGTTTGCCGGAGGCTTGTCTTGTCAAGGCATGACCATAAGGCTGACCGGTTGTGGGCTCTGACAATATGGGAACACAAACCCCGGTTTTACCGGGGCACCCTTTTTGATCATTCGACCTAGTGCATATCGAAACCCATAGTGACTATTCCAAACTAGGACAGGTTGCTTACCCGATATTAGGTTGTTTGAAACCGTTGCGTGCGTAGTGAAACTCTAGCCCCTGACAAAATAGGACAGGGAAACCCTACCCCAACATAGGGGTGTTTTGGCTCTCACTTATCTGCTATGTGCCTTGGAGTGTATCTCTGCAGGGAACGTACATATCAGTTTGCAAGTTTGAATATTAGGCCCGAGGGCACCAGTATCAGTGTTGTCGAGAAATTAGTTATATCTGCGGGTATCAGGTTCAGTTTTGGGAACAGTGATTTGGGGACAATAATCAGTATCGAGGAACAATGTGTTCGGCTTAACAACTGTGTGTTGTAAATACCTGACTGTGCGTTGTGTGTGTTTATTTTACGCCGTTATGCTGTCAGTTTATCTGGTTATTTATTGCTTTATTTATCTTTTTCTAGGTAGTTTAGCACGATTGCTTCCAACCCGGTAGATATTCCCCAAGCACTCTGGACTAGAGGTCGCCGACTCAATCGATCTGAGGATCTGGTTGACGGACAACCAGTGTTTTATTCTCTACCCCCGATTATCAGACAAAAGCCGAGAAGATGCAGTGTGTCTGAACAGAGATTGCCAGAGCAGTGGTCAACCCTACCAGTGGACAATCAGGCTGAGGTCTCAGTTTTCACCACAGAGAGAGAATACATATCAGTAATTCAGTCAGAACAAAACAATATGGCCAGTTTAGAGGAGATGGTGCGCCAACTCCAAGAAAGCATGAAAGTGATACAGCAGGATGCTGTCCGACAAGCAGAGTTCGCCAAGCAGCAGGCTACGGTTATGAATGAACAAGCAGAGCTAATTGTGAGGTTACAACAGCAAACCGGAGCATCTGCTTCACAGCAAGTCCCTCCCCCACTAAGGGTTCCGATACCCGAAGAAACACCGAATGTCCAGAATGTCCAAGAGGATACAGACTTTCCAGCGGGGCCAGTTCCACCCCCGATCCCACCACAACTATCCAAGGCGCCCACGCCTTTCAATATACTGGACTCCCCTTTCGAGTTCGAAGCGGACCCCACCGCCTTAAAATTAAGCAAGCTGGAAAAGATGTTTAAGAAGTCCCAGGGAGTCAAGACCATCCCTGACATCGATGATGGGTACACCGACGCAGCTGTGACGCTGCCTGATAGGTTCAAAATGCCGCACATTGATCGATTTGATGGGTCCGGGGACCCCATGGTGCACCTGAGGTTGTTTTCAGATATCCTAAGACCAATAGGCCTCACCAGATTGCAGAAGCTATCTCTATTTGGCCGGACCCTGTCAGGTGTAACGGCCATATGGTATGCCAAATTGGAGGATGACGTCAAGAGAAACTGCGACGAAATGGCTGAGGCCTTCATCTTGCAGTACTCGTACAATACACAAATCGAGATTACGGCCCGGGATCTCGAGACAACGAGGCAAGAACCCAAAGAGAGCTTCTCAGAATTCGTGACCAGATGGCGGGCTAAGGCTTCGATGATGACCTTAAGGCCCACGAACAAAGATCAGATTCGAATGATTGTGCGCAATCTTCAGCCCAAGTTAATGCAGAAGATGATCGTACTCCCCTTTCCTGCCTTTTTCGATTTACATGAAATGGGGGTACAGATTGAGGATGCACTGAAGCAAGGCTTAATTGATAATGACCGGGAGCCACCCCGCAGAACTTTCAATCGTAACACTAATGCAGGCCCGAGTGGCGCTACAACTACCAGGACCTCCGAAGTGAGTATGGTCACCACCAACCCTCCCCTAAGAACTATGGCGGCCGCACCATTCTCTGGTGCATCCGGAAGCAACCCACAAACAGCCAAATACCCACCCAAAAACACCAGAACTTTTGCTCCGCTTTATATGCCCCTGTCCAAAACTTTGGGGGTTTTAATCAGAAAAGGGCATCTGAAGCCCCTAGAGCCGCAGCCCTTACCAGAAAGACTCCCCGCTACCCACAACCCAGCCAAATATTGTGCATTTCACCAACAGCACGGTCATGACACCAATCTGTGCTTCCGATTACGTCATGAGATTCAAGATCTCATCGATAACAGGGTGATTTTGCCAATCGAGAAACCCAACGTTACTACAAACCCTCTCCCCACACATAACCAAGCTCCACTACCCAAAAGAGTCAACTTCATCCAAACTAGGGTCATGCCTTACGACCCTAGCATCTATATCACTCCTTCCCACCTGCCTAAGCCGGAAGTGTCCCTTCCTGATTGCACCGATTTGTGCACGATGGACATCTCCATAACCCAACCTAAGCCAGCGGTGATGACTATCGAGGACAAGAGAGAGAAGATTCCAAAGGAGAAGGGGGTTGTTAAGCCAGAGTCTGCGGAATCTGGGAGTGGTGTTGAGAAAGCTTATAGTCCAGGTGACTACATTTTGTCAATAAGCCAGGATAGGCCAGATATGGAACTACCAACAGAGGGGGAGCTGTGTGTGATCCAAGGGGACAGTCTGGGACAGAGAGCAGACGATTTAACGGCTATGGGAGAGGACCTTGCCAATCTCTAGTTTTACAGTGACCAAGATCCAGAGGACGTGGCCGTCAACTGGTTCGATTATGAGGAATCGATAGAGGCTACGGGATGGTTGGACGATCAACCAGATGTGGTAGAAAAGTTTCGGCCAGAACAAGGCCCGGCAGGGGCAAGAATGTCAATAACAACCGGGAGGGTCGAAGAACAGAGTGCATTACCGGAGAGCGCCGGTGTCAAGAATTTCGCTCGGGATTGGAGCATTTCGAGTACGGGAATTATCGAACGGTCGATTGTATTGATACATCCAGAACAGGAAAGATTCAAAGATTCTGAAAGAATCAAGAAGGCAAAGGCCCATATGGGAACTGAAACTGCTGTGTGCAAAGGAACTGAGAATACTGCGAGCATGTGGGTGGAAGGTGCTGCGAGTACCAGAACAGTCATACCAGAGCCGGACAGATGTTTGTCAACTGCTGATGGAATGTGGTGGGAAGATGAGGACTTGTGTCTTGCCCACACAGATGAAGATTGGGGGAACAATCAACCCGATGACACCTGGTATATCGGCGAAGTCGATCACATGACTAGGAGTGGACGGTATTTCAAGCCTCCACACCTAGATCAACCAGAGGCGTCTGGAAAAGATAGGGAGGCAGAGAAGCAAAAAAAAAAGCAACTTGAGGATGAGGCCGTATTGAGACAACTGAAAAAGATACAAGCAGACATCTCCATCTGGGTGCTACTTATGGCTTCTCAAGTACATAGACAGGCTGTCCTTTCAGCCATGGACAAGGCCAAACTCTTGATAGAGACTACGCCGGAGCAGTTGGTTGGATTGGTTTTTCCGGGAGGAGCTACCCCGACGATGACTTTTTCTGACAAGGAATTACCGCCCGTGGGGACAGACCATAACAAGCCACTCTACATTTCTGTGGAGTGTAGAAATAAATGGATACCGGTGGTCCTTGTTAATACAGGGTCCGCTATCAACGTCTGCTCGGCAAGGACAACATATGCGATCGGTTTAAAAATCGCGGACTTTGTGCCAACGGCCCAGGTGATCCGGGCGTATGACAATACAAGTAGAGAAGTGATGGGAACCGTAAAAGTTCAGACTAAAGTTGGGCCAGGACAGCATGAGATAGATTTCCATGTCTTAGAGGTGCCTGCAACTTTCAACTTGCTTTTGGGGCGGCCGTGGCTGCATCAGGTGAAGGCGGTATCATCCACTTTGCATCAAATGGTGAAATACCCCTATGGGAAGGGAGTAGCCATTGTTTTCGGGAATTCATCAATCCACCCACCACCGGAGGTATCCACGCCTGTTCTAGAAATCGAGCATGGCATGGAGGATGTGTTCATATCAGGTTTTACCCTAGCTGAGGCACAGGTTGTACAAAACATCATGGCTGCTAACGAGGGGATATATGTTAGTGCCCAAGCAGTGTATCTCATGAACAAGCTCCAACACATCTCCGGGATGGGATTGGGAAGGAGCGGCCGGAAAGGAGTCGCAGCACTGGCCGAAGTGCCACACAACCCTCATGCCTTTGGATTGGGTTATCTACCCACCAAAAAGGACTGGATAAGGAAGGGAAAAGAAATGGATGGAAGAGCCAGAGCAAAGCAGGCTGGGAAGCCCTTTGAGTTGATGCATAGGCCCATTCAGGGTACCCTGAACGGACGCTTCGTCCGGGAGGGGGGGATTTTCCGTTTTGCGGTTTCCCAGAACCGTGGCTGAACGCGGAGAAGAAGCGTGTGCCAGGTTTCGAGATCTTCTTCGACCTGCAAATATCCGGGGATGACGTTGCCAAAGAGCAGACAGACCCATCAGCTGAGGTTGAGCAGTGTAAGGAAGTGGATTCCGAAGGTGCTGAGATTGAAATGGGGGTAGCACTGGCATGTCTACTTTCAGATCCTCCGATCGACCAAAAGTGCTTGGGGGATAACTCCTCGGTATCCATGATTGGGAATGAAACGGCTGCGGGCCTACCATCAACTATTTTGGACGCATCCATCGTACCCTCCCTCGTTTGGCAGTACGAAGAGGGATTTCTATCAAGCAGCGCCGGGTCAGGTAGTGAGCCGGAATCTGATTCCACCGAGTCTTGTGAGTCGGAATCAGGTTCCAGCTCGACTGAGTCTGAGTCCGGTATTCCTGGGGGTGATAACCCGGATGCCACAGTCCTGTCTAGGTCGTCATTTTCTTTCTCTTTTGAGTCTGTTGTAACAGAAGAATCGGACGGCTTGGAAGTATTTAATGAGAATGATGTGGATGTGGTTTCTGAGGACTTTTCTGTGCCTTTGATTTATTGCTTAAATCAGGACTTTCAAAATTTTGATGAAAACGACGAGGAAGAAATTCCTCCGGTTTTGCAATGATTAATTGATCAAGAGCAGGAAAGATTTGTTAAACCCTTAATGGATGAAATCACTACTGTGAATATTGGTACTGAGAAGGACCCGCAGCTGGTCCAGATCAGGTCCACGTTGTCTTCGGAGGAACGCGAGCGCTTAGTTGCTTTATTAAAATATTTCAAAGATGTTTTCGCGTGGTCCTACGAAGACATGCCTGGAATCGATCCTGAGATTGTACAGCACCGGATCCCTCTTGATCCCGAGGCCCGACCTATCAAACAAAAACTCAGGAGGATCCGCCCGGACTGGGCTCTCAAGATTAAGGAAGAGGTCACCAAGCAAATCGACGCAGGCTTCCTGTTAGTATCCGAGTACCCGACTTGGTTGGCCAACATTGTTCCAGTGCCGAAGAAGGATGGCAAAATTCGAGTATGCGTGGATTTCAGGGATTTGAACAGAGCTAGTCCGAAGGACGACTTTCCCTTGCCGCATATTGATGAGTTAGTGGACTTCACAGCGGGGCATGCTTTGCTTTCGTTTATGGATGGTTTCTCAGGCAACAATCAGATAGTGATGGCACCTGAAGACCGGGAGAAGACTGCTTTCACCACCCCGTGGGGGACTTACTGCTACAGAGTGATGCCGTTTGGGTTGAAGAATGCTGGAGCTACGTATCAACGGGCTGCGACCACAATATTGCATGATATGATCCATAAAGAGGTTGAGGTGTACGTGGACGACATGATTGTCAAATCCAAGGAAAAAGACGGCCACTACACCGCCTTGCAAAAGTTCTTTCAAAGGATCAGAGAATTTCGGTTGCGACTAAATCCTCAGAAGTGTACGTTCGGTGTTACAGCAGGGAAAATGCTGGGGTTTCTGATTACACAGAAAGGCATCGAAGTCGACCCTTCCAAAATCAAGGCCATCTTCGAAATGCCACCACCGAGGACTGAAAAGGAGGTGCGAGGCTTTCTGGGTAAAGTGCAATTCATAAGACGGTTTATCTCAAAATTAACCTTGACTTGTGAACCACTTTTTGGTCTCCTGAAGAAAGGAAAGAAATTCCAGTGGGACGGCCGATGCCAAGCTGCTTCTGAACAGATCAAAGAATATTTACAGAACCCGCCCGTGTTGTCGCCGCCAGAACAGGAGAGACCATTGATATTGTACCTTTCAGTGACTGAGACCACAATGGGTTGCATGCTTGCTCAAGAATCAGAGGACAAAGTGGAGAGAGCCATCTACTATCTGAGCAAGAAAATGCTAGAGTATGAGACTCGCTACACACCATTGGAGAAGGCTTGCTTAGCCTTGGTATGGGCTACCAGGAAGCTGTGGCACTACCTGTTAGCTCACTCCGTAATGTTGGTTTCGCGACTGGATCCCATCAAATACCTTTTCGAGAAACCAGCACTTACGGGTAGGCTAGCTCGTTGGTTGCTGTTGCTCTCCGAGTTCGATCTGAAGTATGTGACGCGCAAGTCAGTAAAAGGAAGAGCAGTAGCAGAGTTCTTAGCCGATCATTCAGTAGAAGGAGATGAAGCAGTTGAATACTTATTCCCAGATGAAGCCATTTTGCACATCGACGATGAGTATTGGACGATGTACTTTGACGGAGCATCAAACCAATACGGGTATGGAATAGGAGTGTTGCTAATAGCACCCAACAATTCCCGTATCCCTCTAGCCTTCAAACTCCGGTTCAAAGTCTCGAACAACGAAGCAGAATATGAGGCATGCATTGCCGGCCTGGAAGCAGCCCTAGAACTAGGGGCAAGACGATTGGACGTCGTCGGGGATTCAAACCTTGTTGTGTCTCAAGCAAAAGGAGACTGGAAAGTCAAAGAAGAAAAGATGATAATTTACCACCAGACCTTGGATCTGTTAATTCCTCAGTTTGAGAAGCTAACTTTCACTCATCTAGTAAGAGAGAACAATAGGTTTCGGAGATTCACTAGCAACTCTATCTTCCATGATAGACATCTCATCTGGAGTCCGGATGCGTCTAGTTATCATCGATCATAAATTTGTGCCAGCCTATGAATTAATCGCAGCCATAGATGAGGTTCAGGATGAAAACCCCTGGTATTACGATATTTGGAATTTCTTAGAGAAGGAAGTATATCCACCAGGGGCAAATGCCAAGGATAAAAGGGCAATCAGAAGAATGGCCGTTCAGTTCATCATCTGTGGGGGTAAGCTGTATAAGAGAGGTCATCTGGGAATGCACAAGCTGTGTGTTGAAGCTGAAGAATCAAGGCGCCTAATGGAGGCCATCCATGGAGGAGAATGTGGTGCACATATGAATGGAGTGATGCTAGCGCGGAAGATCCTCAGACAAGGTTACTACTGGTCCACCATAGAGGAGGATTGTATCGGTTTTGTTCGGTGATGCCACAAGTGTCAGATCCATGCGAACCGCATGAACATTCCGCCGTCGAAGCTGTACAATATGACTTCGCCATGGCCATTTTCAGTTTGGGGAATTGATGTGATCTGGGCTGTTACTCCAAAGGGGTCGAATGGGCATGAGTTCATCTTAGTCGCGATAGATTATTTCACAAAGTGGGTCGAGGCCCAATCCTACGCGGTGTTGAAGGCGTCACATGTTGCAAAGTTTATTAGAAACAACATCATCTGTCGTTATGGGGTCCCAAACGAGGTCATTTCAGATAATGGTTCCCACTTCAAGAAGGAAGTGATTGACTTGTTGGAAAAATACAACGTGGCTTTTCATAAGTCATCTACCTACCGGCCACAAACCAACGGAGCGGTTGAGGCCGCCAACAAGAACATCAAACACATATTGCAGAAGATGGTGGAGACCTACCGGGACTGGCCAAAAAAGCTACCATTTGCTCTGTGGGGCTACAGGACTTCAATCAGAACTTCTACTGGGGCGACCCCATATTCATTGGTTTACGGGATAGAGGCCGTCCTACCTATCGAAATTGAAGATCCGTCTTTGCGAGTATTGGCTGAGTGTCAAATAGCCGAAGCAGATTGGCAGCAGAACAGATTCGAGGAACTCATGCTCTTTGATGAGAGAAGACTGAAAACACTGTACCATGTTCAAGGTTATCAACGCAGAATTGCCCGGGCTTTTAACAAGAAAGTTAAGTCCAGGAATCTAAAGGAAGGAGATTTGGTGCTCAAGGACAACCGAGCTCCCATCCACGACCCAAGGGGCAAGTTTAGACCCAATTGGACTGGTCCCTATATCATTAAGTCTATCTGGTCGGGTGGAGCTGTGGTTCTGATGGATCTAGATGGCTTGGAGTTCTCACAACCAATCAATATGGACAAGTTGAAGAAATATTACCCTTGAGAGGCTCGCTAGGCCAAAAACCCGAAAGGGCGACCTAGGCAAAAGTTAGAGCATAGAAAATTTGAAATTACAAAAATCG
Source organism: Camellia sinensis (assembly GCF_055761805.1). Lineage (NCBI taxonomy): Eukaryota > Viridiplantae > Streptophyta > Magnoliopsida > Ericales > Theaceae > Camellia > Camellia sinensis. The sequence continues at coordinate 59,435,639 of NC_138962.1, forward strand.
AGCTCTCAAGGTTGAAAACCCGTAAAGGGCGGCCTTGGCAAAAATTAGAGCGTAAAAAGAGAGTGAAAATACTCAAGTGAACCCAAGCCCGAACTACGTAAGGCTTGATTCCCATCTTTGGGATACGTAGGCAACTTCATCTTGGAGTTCAGCCATAAACTTTTCCCCGATCAACTTTGTCCAGTTGATCATCTAGGTCATCTTTGTCTATTCAGCATTCAAGAGTTCAGTTAAGGTCTCCGGTACAGTGCTTTGCAGACTAGGGGCAACTTTCCGTTGCTATGCAGTGCCGCAGTACTCTTCACACTAGGGGCAACTTTCCAGTTGCAGAGATCCGGGGTTATACATCTCGGTGACAGATCTCAGGCGTGTCCAGTTCTGATCCATATCGAAAATGTTTTTGAAAAGTTTTAATAAAAGTTGACTTTGTTCAAATTAATCTTTCTACAACTAAGACCATTTTTGGACCAAAGCGGAAAATTTTCAGTACCACAAGCTTCAATTTCATTGATTTCAAAATAGAGTTCTCCTGCTCTTGCATACAATCGAAGTTGCTTTTTTATTACAATCATAAAGAAAACTTGAAAGTACTAATAAAGCAATAAATCCGGGGCATAGTCAAGTCAGGTGTTCCTGCGCCCCCTCCCAGAGCTGGTCGAAGCCTCTGACGCCAAGATGGGCCCGACCTGTGCCTCCTCATTAAGCCAATCCAAGCACTCATCAGATAAAGTGCAACTGAAAGTAGGAGCGGGGGCCAGGAGTTCTCTTGTCCTCCACGCGTTGGTCAGTCGAGCGAGCTGTGCGCCTCGGGCTGGGAATGCAGCAGGATACTCTATCCCCTCTGGCGGGCAGGTCTAATCATGGCCAAATTGGCATCGAATCCGAAATGGGAAGTAGAATACACAATGAGTGAGACCAATCAACTGAATTCCAGTCTGCCGGGACATGTTGTAACTCATTGCCGGAAAGCTGAGCCAAGGGCACCGCCAGGCAATACGGTCTGCGGACAAGCGGCACATCCAAGCGAACCACCATCCTTCATCAAGGGCATTGACTAGACGGTGCCGGAAGAAGTAGCCGCGAGCTAAATATGCTGGGCAAGAGTCCACAACCTGCAGTTTGTCCATCAACCACACCTGGGAAGGGATGAAAAATGAGAGAATAAAGAATAGAGAGATGTACGATGAGAGAAAAGTGAGAATAGGGTTTTTTTGAGAAAAACCGAGCTTGAGGGCCGAGTGATGTGAGCAATACATATGTGAGATCAGGTGGGAAACATTACCTGCAGCAGTAGTGGACTCCCCACAAATCTGGTCATCTCTCGGCGATAAAAGGCGTCTAAGCCCATCAACGTCTCAGCCAGAGTCATGGAAATACAACTCTTGCCCTCCTTCAAGCCTTGGGCAACCTCGGTCAGCCGAACACTAGACCCTCCGGAGCCTGAGACAAATAAAAAATGAGATAGCATGCACAAATAGAGGGCGTGTCGCCGGAAGCCTTGCCAATGATGGTTGTTGCGATCACCAGCATCAGAAAACCGATCGATCAAACTCAGAATATCCAGCATCCCGTCACAAATCAGAGACCGAGCGTCACGCATACTGAGTCCACACATTTGCCCTAAGGATTGGGCAAGGCCAAAATTAAGTTGGGGCAAGAGCTCCTCGTTGCGCTCGGACTCCATTAAGGCTCGGAAATCTTCGAAGGTAGGACATATCTCTTGCCCAGCAAAGCTAAAGACATGCATCACCGGATTCCAAAACCTCGCCGCAGCATGGAGAAACGGAAGATGCAACGGGGTACGACCCAGAATGAATAGTGCATTTATGTCGAAACCCCGGAAATTCAACTTTTTCGAGCCATCCAAGCTAGCAATCCAAGCTGTGAGATTTTGAGCAAGAAACTCTTCCATTAGAGCAAATCAGTGTGGAATTGAGAAAAACTACGAAGCTGGGGTCTTTTGTAGGAGATAAGGTTGGGTGGAGGACAGGTGTCAACATTCTGGTGATGTCAACATTCTGGTGATTCCCTCATTCTTGGCCGACCGGCCAAATATTGTGCCGACCAGCCATCACTTTTTGTCGGCCGAACAAATTTCTGGCCGATGGCCATTTCTTGTGGACGATGGCCTTCCACCTTGTTCCCTGAGCTGTTTATGCTAGGGATTGGGGAACTCCACCACCTCCAATTCCCCCCGATGATCGATTCTTGCGGAGTCACACCTGTCTGCTTATCGAGTTCTTGTACGTTTGCTTATCAAGTTGTATTTCACTCTCTTTAAGTCTTTGATTTGTTTATCGAGTTGTACTCACACTTGGTAGGTTATATCATGCCTTTGTTTTGCTTATCGAGTTGTAAGTCGGCTCACTACCTGATTATTACGATGCAAGTACTCAATGTTCAAAACAGGTTCAATTTCGTTCACATTGTGGTGTGATACCTTGCGATGCGATGCATAGAAAATTTACAATTACAACATCTTTTGAACAAAATGGCTGTTTCATTCCAATCACGTGTTTTGCAAAATATGTAATTTTGAGAAAGAATAAAACCTGTTCGAGGTAGTGCAATGTGCTTAAACTACCAGTAAAAAGGAAAGTAAAGCATAGAATGGCAAGGTAGCAAAGTGTCGGAATTGATACCAGTAAAACTCCCCTTGCGGTCAACGCACCTTCCGCACCTTTGTTCGGGTCAACTACATGGTTTGGCACCTTCATCACTCGAGACAATGCGGGAAAGCACACTTTTGAAACGTGAACCTTCGAGTTGACCTCAGGCCACAACTTCTATGAGCAATGCTTGGTGCATGCGAAGAACGTCCCTTCCCGTATCCTCTTCATGTCATGTGGATTCCACAAATCGTTTCAATTATGCTGTGTTACAGTACTTTACATTCCAGCATCGTGAATGACATGTTTTCACTTACATGTGTTCAAGTTTCTTTTTATACACATTGCTCGCGTGACTGCATGCTTTACTTACATGTGTACGTTCAACTCTTCTCATACACACTACTTGCGTAGACCGCATGTTTGTAATCAAATTCATTACTTGCGTAGACCGTATGTTTTGCTTGCGTAGACCGCATGTTTATAATTAATTACACTACTTGCGTAGACCGCATGTTTTGCTTGCGTAGACCGCATGTTTGTAATCAATTTCATTACTTACGTAGACCGCATGTTTTGTTTGCGTAGACCGCCTGTTCTGCTTGCGTGGACCGCATTCTTATGTTCAAATCCATTACTTGCGTAGACCGCATGTTTTGTTTTGCGTAGACCGCATGTTTATAATTAATTACGCTGCTTGCGTAGACCGCATGTTTGTAATCAATTTCATTACTTGCGTAGACCGCATGTTTTGCTTGCGTAGACCGCCTGTTCTGCTTGCGTGGACCGCATTCTTATGTTCAAATCCATTACTTGCGTAGACCGCATGTTTTGTTTTGCATAGACCGCATGTTTTGCTTGCGTAGACCGCATGTTTTGCTTGCGTGGACCGCATTCTTATGTTCAATTTCATTACTTGCGTAGACCGCTTTCGTTGCCTGCGTAGACCGCGTGCTCCACTTACATGACTGCGCCTTCACAGCATTGTTATGCTTCCCACTTGCTTTGCGTTGTCACGCATTTTTAAGTACATTAATATGCATGTTGTTAATCACATTGTACCTGTTAAGTTTGTTTTCTTTGCAGGCACGATATTGTAAGTACGGTTCATTTAAGGCTGGTGCAACCCGACGAACCGGACAGGTATGGTATACTCCGAGTGAGACGTATCGAGAATTCCATAATTCTCTTACATCCTTTCTGCATTTGTAATGTAGTTGGATTGGTGTACGCTAGCTTAAAACTGTCGCATGTGTGCTTCATTACAGCTTTCTTTGCATGATCTTGAGTTATGCTCGGCTTCGTGCATTTGCCTTGCATTTTGCCCCTGCCTTCGGGCGCATATCTTGCTTGTCTTGCATGTTTGTCTAAGTCTTCGGCCTTGTCAAAAATGGTTCGTCTCTGGGCTTTGACATTTACTCCCGTCATTGTTATGACTTTCGAGTTCTGTCAAAGAGGGGCAACTGTAGACACCCCATTTTTTACCGTCCTCAAGACTTGGACGTCACCATTGGAACACTTGGTGATTACCCTCGTTCGTGTTCGTTTGGAGTTCCCGGAGGTCTCGGCTACGCGCCTTGCCTCAGGATCTCCGAATTCGACTGTTTTGTGTCTGGTTTTGCACCAAACACTTGTGTTTTACCTTGGAGGGGCAGGGAATGCCTTGTGAGGCATCCCCACACATCACCGGCCATGGCTTGAGGCCACCGGCCAGTGATTTCATGCCATCGGCAATGTATATTGCCGGTCGGCATTATTTGTTGCCGATCGGCCATTTATTTTGTCAAAATGACATCCTTTGCCGGCCGACTACTGTTCATCTGCTTTTCCAGATATTTTAATACAGCTGGCTTGCATTTTGTTCCCCTCCATACACGTGTATGGAGGGATGGCCTTCTTGTTAGCGTCCTTGGTAAGCTTTACAAGAATAGCTTCCCTATATAAGGACCCCTCTTCTCCCATTGTCAAGGGTTGGTGGTTTTGAAAGAAAAACCAGAGCTTATATATATATCTGATATATACACCCTCTCTCTCTATATATATTTTACTCTCTCTCCTCCCTTGTGTGTGTTTTGTGGCCTAAAAGTGCATTTTTACCTTACTTTTGCACTAATACACACACCATTACACCTTGCTCCGAGATTGAGAGGCATTGAGGGTTGATTCTTAAGGTTTTGGACTGATTTTGGTCAGAAAAGAGTGGCTGGACCAACTGTTCTTCAAGTGTTCTTCAAGGGTGAGTTTCTTACTTTATTTTCCCCAATCTTGCATTGGCTTTTGACCTATCTTTCATATTGATTTGAGCTTTGTGTATAACTAAAAAAAGTCTTATATTTTCATGCTCAAGAACTTTCATTAAGGGTGTTTTGGCATTGGGGGTCGAAATCTCCCTCTTAGGTCTCTTTTGGCCCCTTTTGGTGTCTTTTTCTTTAAGCCTTATTTGCTTTGTTGTATTAGCCTTCTCACGACTGGAATCCAGTGGATTTTCAGTGGTGAAGAAGATGGTTTGAAGTCTTTTATAGGGGAGGGACACCCCTCTCCCTTTGTGTCTCATTTGTGCATGTTTTGGGCTCATAAGGGTAGCATATATGCTTGGTTGTTTTTGGCTCTATATCAGATGTTTTTGGTGCTATTTAGGTCACATGTTATCTCTGTTTTGGGTCGGATTGGTGGCCCTTTGCATGCTTAACATACTTGCTTTGTATTCCCTTTTGTTTGTGCCTAGAAATGCATCATGACTTTTGACTACCATGCTCTCATATTTTGGTTTCACTTTGTGAAGTTGTTGACCATATTTTGTCACGCATGAGGTCTGTTGGCCACTGATTTGGTCTTGTTTAGCATGCTTGATATAGTTGCTTTGCATTTTGGATCATGAGCCTTGAGTGTATGGATCATTAACATGCCTAGCTTGGCCTATTATCATCATTTGGCATTAGTTGAGATCATATTCCAGCCCATATAATGTGGTCTTACATTGTCCTTTGTGTCTCTTTCAATGCCTTGAAGTGTTGTGTTTTCATGCCTTGACATGTGCATTGTGTATGCCTATGCGTTTGGGTCATTTTAGGGCTGCCATACTAGCAGGTTTTGGAGCTATTTTGCATGCCTAAATTCTATTTTTGGGTTGTATAGTTCATGCCATGCTTGTTTGGGTTAGTGGTAGTGGAGTGCCCTGTTGTTATGCCTTAGCCTTGGGCCCCTTTTGACTTGCATGCTTGTAGTGCATTTTGTCCATCACTTGAGACAGTTTTGGCCACTATTTTGGAGGGGTGTTTGAGGCCTCCCATTTCAGTCTAAGTCCCTTCTCGGATATGGTTGTATGCGTGACTTGTTGCCTCTAATCGCATGCTTGCATTGTACCATATTAGCATTGCATGATGAGTTGCATTGTAGCATTACATGTTAGGAACATTGCATGCTTGCCATGATATGTTGCATTACATTTGGCATGCTTTGCATTTTAGTGATATGTTCCATTTTCGAGCCATGTTTGCATAACATGCATTGCATTGCTTGGTTTGGGGTGTCAAACCAAGTGTGAGGGGGGAGAAGTGTTCATACTACAAGTGATGTAACGCGTCTCAACTCTCGGTCACCGAGGCCCTTGACTTTGGCATGATAAGGTTTTGGTATTCATTTATATGTTGCATGCATTTTCATTGAATTGCAACCTTGGCTCCTTAGGCCATCACGCATCAAAATGCATGATTGATGGCTCGAGGGTCGAGGGCCATGCTCCCTTGAGTCCCTTGCATGATAGGGAGTATGCCCGCGCGTACATTTGCTTGAAATGCCATGCCATACACTGTCTGTCCTTGTTGCTGTCAAAACCCAGTTTCTGCAGGGAGTTTTTGCCGACCGGCAGTGTAGAGTGCCGACCGGCCATGGATTGGTGGCCGATAATATGAAACCCCAGCCGATGGATAAGTTCCATGGCCGGTGGGTATTCCCTTCAGCCGATGGTGTCCTACAGGGTTCAGGGAACCTGTCCCACGATTTTGGCAGTTTTCAGAGAAGCAGGGCAGTGTAAATAGAGGCAGCAGTGGTATGGTACGCGCTTTTGGGGCGAGAAAAATCCGAGCATGCATCATTCACGCATCCCAAGGCGAGGGCTGCGGCCATCTTCTCTTCGCATTTAATTTGTTAATTAGATTAGAAATTTTGTAATAATTAATTTAGTATTATTTATTCGGACTGTAATATTTATTTAGACCCTCCGAGCGAGGGCGAATCTATAATAAGCGTGGGTGAATGTGTGCATGTCTCCCAACCCCACGTCTTTCTTCCCTTTTATTTACCCGCTTATGATGGTAGACTAGGGCATATTTAAATTAGCATACCTTATGCTTAGCATGCGTGCATCCATACATTTGTCTTACATGCACCAGGCTCGGTACATCATGCTAACTGCACTCGTATTTCAATTCCAAGTTGAGTATTTGTTATTTGCAGCATTTCACATGCCATGTTTAGGATAGCCGAGCCTGTTTGGATTGCATCTTTGCATGTGTTGTATTAGCCATTTCAAATATGAACTAGGATCATGCATGTGATTACTAATTGGTTTCTGTTTTGGCTTGGAGTACTAGGTGAGCTTTTATGCTTTAGCATGCCGCATGCGTGTGAGTGTTGCCATAATTGCATGATTACCATGAGGCTAGCTGCTTATGTGATATAACTGCTTGAATGCCTGTGGATGGAGGTTGAATTACCTAAATTGGAATAATACATTAAAACTGCGAGTTTTAAGCCCACTAGATAGTGGCAAAACCATCTTTTCTAAAGCCCACTTAAGGGTGGCAAAAGCTGCATTTTAGCCTACTTGCGAGTAGCAAACCATTTTCAAAACAAACATGAAATGTTTTGTTCCAATTTAGGCGATTTGGTCTATACTTGTTTGTTGTGTGCATAACATAGTAATTCTAGGCTAATAACCGGAATAAGAGCATATAATGTTTTCAAAACAAGATATCGTGGTTAGTAGAGGCCGGTCTTCGGATCGGGCGAGAGGGGGTGCTCATAGCTGACCTTCCTCAATCGTACCCAAGTTCCCGAGCCGAGGCAACTTTGGTGATGACGGACACGTGGCCATTGGCACCGAGTCAGGGTTTCCTTAATCCCCCCAAAATAAAATATTTAGGTGGCGACTCTGTATCTGGCAAAGCAGTCCATGTTTGGCACTTCTTTCAAAAATCTGTTTTCTCAAAACAATTTGCCAGATTTGGACTCTTTGGTTCAGATTAAGAACCGTGACAAAAATCGAGTCCGAACTGTAGTAGCGAGGCCCTCCCAGGGCACGTCTACATCATGACACCCTTTTCTCACATTCGATTAGCCTGAAGGGAAGAAATAAAACAGATAGAAGACCATTTCCTATCTCCCGAAAAGAAAAACTCATATTTTCCCGTAATAGCAAAACCTACCCTATTCTTAAAACAATCTACAGAGGCATGATGCTTCGTCAACCAATCCATACCCAAAATCACGTCAAAATCCTTCATCTCTAAAGAAATCAAATCCACTAGAAAAATCTTACCATCCATCTCTATCTCACAAGATCTACAAACATCCCCAACACTGCTATTTCTCCTAATGGAGTAGACATGATAATATAAACATTGAAGGCTCACAAGGAATAGACAATCTGTGCAGATATCTAGGTGCTAACTCTTAACAATAGACAATCTGTGTAGATATCTAGGTGCCAACTCTTAACCTTCAAAATGAAATCAAGAAAGTTTCAACACAAGTGTAAGCAAAACTAACTCAACAACACACTACTAAGGACTATAGGGACTCGGACCTCGTCTAAATGATGAAATGCAAGATATGTTACTCGATAAAATACAGCTTTGATACCACAATTGTCACACCCCTAATCAAGGCATGATCGGCCGTGGCCCACAAGGACTTAGCCTAAGGCACACGTAAGCCTAAAAATAAACCCAAAATCACAAAGAATAAATGCGACAATAGTCCAAAAATAAATAAATCAAAACACAATCCAGTGACATGTCACAAGTATAAATAGTAAAACCAGACATAACCAACATCCAAAAATATACACTAAATGGAACACAAACCGCCCACAAAATAAAATAATTCTAAATAAAATCCAATCACAATGTATGCACAAAACCGACATAACAAGCTAAAAAAAATAATAAATGTCCTAGAGATCCATGCAATTGAGTCCCTGCTACTCCATGAGTCCACTTTAAGTCCTTCTAACACATGGAAGTGATAAACAACTATGTCAGCTGATAGCTTAGTGAGTAGAAACATGGATAGTGAATACAGTTTTGAAAATATAGTTCAATTCCAAAATAAGATATATTTCACATAAACTAGATTGGCATACAGTTTTGATAAAGATAATCTGTTTCAAAAAAAAAGGTTCCACAGCTCAACGGTTAAAAATACTTGTGTCTCTAAAAAATATAACAAATGACATTCTCTATTTAAAATAGATTACAACATGATCATCAATAATTTTCTTGGTACCAAGAATAACAAGTAACATGCCACACAGTTCTCAAGGCAATAAGCTCGTTGGATCCAACATCAAACCAAGAGTCATTCCCGGGATGGCAACCCAGGCCTTTTTTCTAAGACGATCCAATTGAATGTCACCTAGCCTAGCCTAGGTCTTTTCCTTACAATCGTTGAGCACTAGAGTCATCACGGACAACCCGGATCTGTTCCTTAGTGGCCAAAGTCACCACACACAGTGGAATAATTTCTCTGGACTCTTATACACAGATGGTCCCGATAATCAATACAATTTAGTTTCACAAAACATGGTAGTTCACCTTATAAACATGAGACCATAACAAATAGTTTATATTATGCCAAGTTTGCACATGTTTTAGAAATAATTTAATTCCATTGATACTATAATAATTTATCAAAATAATTTAGTCCTAAAACAATAATTTAATTTTCCAACGAATCAGGGCAGGGGAACATTTATAAAAATATGTAGCATGCAACTACTTACCTGAACACAGTATAATATAATCTTCGAATAAAGTATGAAAGTCCAACTAATGCCCTGAACAAAGTATTAAAACTACACGTCACTACTAATTCAACATACTAAAAGGAATAATAAACTAAGCAACCCCAAACTAAAGCGCACTAACACGGCTCAACCCAACTCACTATTACTCTTAAATAATACCTAAGTTCATGTACTTCAATGTCTCAAATTACTCAAGACATGGGTTCAGTTCGAAACTTAATTAAAAGTAACTTTAAGAAAAAACAAAATTTTAAACAAGTTTGCCCAATCTATTTGCTAACTTTGAAAATTAAAAACACATTCCACGCTATTCAAAAAATTCCAAAACCCTCCAGATATCAACTAATATATCCTAAATTTCAAACCCAATTGGTTTTACTTGATTTTCTTATCAAAATAATTATTTACAATTAATTATATCCAAACAGGTTGTTTTCTGTAGCACTTTAAAGAAATCAATGGTTCTCTTAGTATACATGAGAAATCAATGCAAGGCCAAAAATGTAAGAAAATTGATTTGTAGCTGGTTCTTATGATGCTGATTTGATAATTTTTGGATTTATAGCCAAAGAGAACAACACTTCCGAAATTACTGTTTTGTACTAGTTTTCTGGACATATTTGAACGCATTAGTTTATATGGATTTTAACTCCCAAAAATTATAAGAAAATTATGGTATGCAATTCAATATGTAATTAATCTACTGTAAAAATTTCAATTCAAAATTTATCCGTTTGATATGATTTCTCCATTTTTAAAGTTTGTGATTCTGTACAGAATTTTTTAACTAAGAATTACTCCCATTCTTTATACATATGAATTTAGCTCCTCAGATTTTTTTTTAATAGTATATATATATATATATACAAAATACATACACCTACAATCTCTCCATCATTGAATTAAATAATAATAGAGTAATGATAAAAAAAACAAAAACAAGAGGAAGAAGAAAGATAGAGACCTACCACACACCCAAAAATCCTTCCTTGTTTGCGACCCTTTTTTTCTTCTTCTTCTTTTCTCTCAACCTCTCTCTCTCTCCTGTGGTTGTTGCTGTTGCTACAAATTGTATTAGGCAACCTAGGGTTCTTGTAACGCCCTCAAAATAAACCCATAATATCATACAGTCAAGTTACAGAAAAGAGATATTATATTACAATCATCAGAGTATCCTTACAAAATGCACAACACGTTAACAACAAAAGTAACTGCCCTATAGGCTTACAACTTTCCAAGTCAACGCTTGGTTACAAAAAGAGAGTACTAACTCAAATACATATTAAGCCCTTGGCTTGAATTTACATGAAATACATCCAAAGAAAACAAAACAACAAAATAGTTTGTCTGCCTCTAGCCTCCCAAGCTATTTTCTTAGAGGTGGCGTGCCATCGGTACCTGAAAATGAAGTCCCATATAGGGTGAGCCACAGCCTAGTAGAAATACACCAAACCAACTATAAACAATGACTAAAACAATAGCATTAGATAGATGGTCCACACTTACATTCCAATGTATACCATGTTACAATCTCATGACAATCATGTCCATAATACAATTCATTTTCCATTTCTTATCCAACTTTAAGTTTGAAAACAAGACTCAGAGTTTGGCCACATAATTTAATGAGATGATAACTCATCACTAAAATACTTTCGAAATTCATAATAGATACCCTTTTTGGTGCTGTATCAAAGTCAACAAAAACATTTCCATACTTCACAAATGATAATGATATACATTTTAGTGCTATATCAAATCAAACAAACACTTTCATACTTCACAAATGATAATGATATACATTTTAGTGCTATATCAAATGAAACAAACACTTCCATACTTCACAAATGATACACATTTTAGTGCTATATCAATCTCAAACAAATTCCGATTTAGAGGTCCATCCCCCATCTTCTAGTAAACCGTGGAGTACATCCCCCATCTCCTCCCACACAATACAATGTATGTAAGCAATTATCATATACAAATTTAATCAATCAAGACAAATGATACACATTTTAGCTCTATATCAATGTCAAACAAAACACTTCTATGATTCACAAATGATACACATGGTAGTGCTGTATCAATGTCAAACAATATCCAGTTTAGAGGTCCATTCCCCATCTCCCAATAAACCGTGGAGTGCATCCCCCATCTCCTCCCACACAATACAATGTATATAAACAATTATCATATACAAGTTCAATCAATCAATACAAAATTTGATATATTATACCAACCGTTGTATTCGATATCATACCCAATTGATTAGTTTTAGTTTGCCTAATCATCATACATTGTCTACAACAATCAAGACTATCCTCCACCGATAGCCCAAAGCAGTTATTTCTAAACAGAAAATAAATGCACCAAATGGATAAAATATCAACATTTTGTCTAAGTGAGCGATAAATTAATCCAACTACACCCTTTGACCCCGTACCTTTCCAATTTGAATATTTCCTATTCAATTTCTCATTTCCCTAAATTAATTATACGAATTAATTTATCATAACAATTAGGGCTTTTTTCCATATTTACAATAGCAACCCTAAGGTTCCATTTTCCATCAATAATCCAACACAAAGTCCATCTTCCGATGTATTACATACATAAAGGTTTATATGTTTGAAGCCCCATCTTTTGAAAATTACACAAAGACCCCAAAACCTTCTCAAAATTACCCAACAACCCCCAACATATCAAAATGTCAAAATTTAAAGACAAAGCTCATAAGATGGAGTAGGATATCCCAACCTCGAAGTTAGAGCTCAAACGGAGAAGATGAAGAAATCGAAAATGCTCCAAACTCCAAACTTTTCGGATCCAAATGTAGCTCTCAACAATTCCCACAACTTTTACAAAGGCCCAAGGTGAGGAAATAACTCCTACTAGATCAATCCCTAGAGAGAATGTAAGGTTTTAGAGAGAGAAGCTCTCAAATCCGAGTTTGGGAAAGTAAGAGAGAGAAAGAGTGTTGAAAAAGTGATCCAAAAAGTGAAATCCCGAAGTTATATAAAAATCGCCCCGCTCGAGCGTGGAAACCCCCGCTCGAGCGTCAGACACAGACTCACGCTCGAGCGTCAAAAGCGCCGCTCGAGCGTCGATTGCACAACTGCAGAAGTTTTGCAGACATGGTCACCGCTCGAGTGTCAAACTCCTCGCTCGAGCGGAGGAACGAAAACAAAGGTTCACGCTCGAGCGTCAAAACTCCCGCTCGAGCGTCCAAAGACCTACAGAGAAAATACTGGGAGAAGGAAATTCACACTCGAGCGTCAAAACTCCCGCTCGAGCGGAAAAGCAACAACGAAGGGCCCGCTCGAGCATCAAAATCCTCGCTCGAGCGTGAAAGCCAAATTCTGGGATCAACCTATGGTTTCAAAGCACAACCAACCTGTTCCAAACCTGCCCAACACAACCCAAGACTCAAATACAAGGAATAAAGGATTCAAATGAAAATGAGACAACAACACATCCACGGAACCGAGTCCAGAATACAATAAATAAAGAGAGGATAGACCGGGATCGCTATAACCTCCCCCCTTAAGGAATTTCATCCCCGAAATTAGGAACACGCCAAAAGAACAAGGCCAATTACTCACACAGTACCCAACACCCGAGTACTAGGGAAGAAACTATTCTCTCAACAAATTTGTAGTTAACTCTCACAAAAGAAAGGACTAACTAAGGAAACACGTTCCACAGACAACACTCAGGCACAAAAGACCTCAACAAAACCAAACTCTTCCCGAGATAAATCACCAAAACACCCGACTAGTGCTCCCAACTAAGTCACTTCTCAACAATTATAATTCCAAATAAAACAACCAACGCAAATCTTTTGTTTAAATATAAGGGAAATTATTCTCTTGCTCATGAGGCATTTCTCAAAGAAAAATCAAATTTCCAACATTGGCATTCTGAAGTAAAAAAAAAAAATTGCAATTCCCATGCGAAACTTAAAAATTTTGCAAACATTTTTCATAAACACGATGTCACCCATAACGCGTGACCATCCACGATTTAAATTAAATCAATTTCTCAACAATATTCCAATTCAACTATCAACCACCTGACCCATTACTGGTCACCCTGTCTCTATTCGAGAGGCAACCAACGGTATACATCACAACACATATTACCCACATGCATTTCTTCCAAACCCAACGATTTCCAATATACATGATTCACAATTTCATATCATAGTCAATGTTCATGATATGTTTCTAGTTCTACAATACATTCAACACATGCAATGTTACATTAAACTTCCATTTCAAGGCAAGTTTCAAAATACTTCCGTAAACCAAAACATATGCAATGTTTTTCAACTTAAGACATAGTCAATGCTCTCTAAAGTTTTAACAAAACAACAAGGATACAACACATGCTCAAACATCCACAAATAGATCCGGATATTTCTCTTGGACCTGAAATTCACTTACCCAAGTGGTTTTCCCCTAACCCCGTTATGTTTCCACAACACCTCATTTAATGGAAGGGTCCCGTTCTCCAAGACCCGATAACAATGGTAATAGTAAGCCACACACAACCACTACAGTGTTCTGAGACCTCCATTACGTCTCGACTACCAACAATACCCAAACCAGTATTTAATACTCACCACCCCAACACAGGAGACATGAAATCATTCGTACACAAGGCTTCCGGTCGACTTTCACAAAACAGTAACGCAAGACGAAGCAAGGGTAAGGAACAACATTACGGCACACTTATACCCTAAAATTTCAGGGTTTTACCAAAGACACATAACATGTAACCAGCAACACAGGCTAGATCAAATCTAACTTCCCACAAGTTAAAGAATCTGCTTTATTTGCTCCGTTTGTTTCAAAGCACTCGGTTTTTCCCAAAGGTATTCAGACTTATACCGTCACTACTTAAGCATGCCACTTACAACTGGCCACAGCCGAACTCAGAGATTCTCCTCAAATTATTTTTCGAAAACAAGGATCGCAGACTCATGTTTCGATTCAAAATCATTTTAGTTTACGAAGAGTACTCAATGTCCCTCAAGCGAATCACAACGTAACCAACCCACAAAACCCGCCATACTCACAGTGATCACGCAATCCCCAAAACAGTACTTTCATGATAGGGACTACTAAACATTTGAAGCTCCCAACAACACAACAACATAAAGGATAACTTTGCACACCCTCGTGCCGGACAACGCATAAACAAGGACCAAACAAGTCAAAACGACTCTAACAGAGTGCCCCACTCACTCTACACAAGCTTACTTCCTCACTTGTACTATCACAATCCAAATTGGATGACGGACACTTATATCAAAGTGACCCAGCTTTACCAAACCTCAAACTACGCGATTCCATCAATAACCACATTATAGCCTTACTAAGGCATTTGCCTGGGATTCCCTAAGAGTGATTCCCTTCTACACATCATCTACTAGCAATCATACGAACCACACACTATCACACACCGCACTATGCAAAACTTTCTCATTTAAAGATTTCACTCACCACCTCGACTGAACTCGAAGTAACAGAATTTGCATACCCCTTCCCTCATACCGAGTTAACTGACAGGGTTTGCTACACCACGACATTTAACACTACCAAGTAATCGTTCGTACCGAACACCAGCAAACATAGCACCTTGATCCGCAAACACCATACCATTGTGACTCCATCCACGGGTCACACCCTAACCACAGCTATACACCCAATCCACCCTTCCGATAGCATCTCCCGACCTAACCAGTGCTAAGGTACAAACCTATCGCATTCGATCATAATAAATGAGCCTGAAAACTTAGGAAACACCCATATACTACTACCCGAGATATAGCACCAGCTGCTCACAACACACCATTCCCCGATGCCAATAACCACAACCTTGTATAGTGACTAACATTCCCTCAATCAAAACGACCAATCAGTACATATGCAGATTCGGCAACGTTACCTACCACGAAGGTACAAGTCTATTCCTAACAAGATTATGCACTATGTCCCCCGTAAAACACCAAGTTAAATATATACTATACCTAGTATTAATCTCACACTTCACATCCCCTCGAGGAATTCCGGCGACAGTAGACCAACATCACTTTCACGCACATAAGATCAATTAGATAACACTAATGAAATTCCGAACACCCAGCAAGTATAACTGTTCTTGCCCCTTAGTAATCCTGACTAAGATACGTATCCCACAGTAACCCTTCCAAATTTACGAACATGGCTCATCAGCCCTCATTTTTCCTAAACCAAATCACACGCATAAAAATGCATTATTACCAAAAATTTTATAGTTTCACAACAACTTAACACATTAATAAAACTTTAGAGCCACAGCATGCTCCAATCCGCACAACCCACGGGAATTTATTAAACAAGGACATACATATATAAACAAGCAGTTTTGATGTTTCAAGATTCCCAAAACACAATGGTTACTCAATAGAACCCAATGATTACAAAATGATAATTCACCGATTACAAAACGGATTAGTCAAAACAAAATCACCCCATTGATATTACCACCACTATCGTCCCCCGCTGGACCGCTAAGGTTGGTCATCCCCAACCCAAGATAACCTACGAGCTTACAAGCCACGGACAAGAACTACTGATGTGTCCCAACTGGCCACCTGGAACAACTGCGGACTTCTCCAACCGGGGCTTGCGAACTCGACTCTCCCGAGGCCCTTGAAATCTGGCCTGTTTGTTCCCCAAAATGGTATTGCCCCTGTCTAGTCAAATAAGGCTGGACCCGACTAGGTTGTAAAACCCCCAAAGAAGCCCCTGGCTGAGTACAGAAACGTCTGATATGACCTGGCTGATTACACACCCAACAAGTAAACGGCTCCTGAGCACGAGGCTGGTTCAAAGTCCAAGCTGATGGAGACCCCAACAACTGCTTCCTCACTGAACATTCGATCGACCCAAAACCTGACTGGCTAGATGATTCTGGTGGGGCAGTTACTGGTCGAACTGTCAACCCTGCCCTCTTCCTCTGTAGGCAAGCTGGGGACTTGTGGCCCAGCTGACCACATTTGAAACAAGTGACAACCTTACGTTCACCCTTTCCCAAACCTAGACTCGGCACTGGAAAAGTAGAGCCAGACTGAGCTCTCTGAAATTGTTGTGGATTAAAACCCTTCTGCCTCTTAAAAGGCCTACCAACACTCTGAGTCACAAGAGTCGCCGAGATGGCCTCCTCCCTAGTTTGGCCCATAGCTAGCACCGCTGCCTCCACATGAGCCACAGCCTCAACAAGTACACTGTAACTCCTATGCCAAGACCCCGCAATCCTTTCACGGATGTCGTCACACAACCTATTCTCAAATTCTGAACAACGCATTTCCTCCGTCTCCACCAATTCTGGAGCAAACCTCGACAGGTTAGCAAACCATCTTTCAAACCATACCAAAGGTGTAGTACCTTGGTGTAACTCCACAAACTATTTCCGTAATTCTTCCCGTCCGGAAGGAGGGAAATCACAACTCCCTTGTCTAGGCATCCTAGTAAAGATAACAAAGGTATTAGCACAACAACCAGGGTGCCGAAACTATTTCACTAGCGTCCTAACATGATGGATAGTTGTAATTCATTCCACGTAAGCACATAAACACGGAAGCACTTACGAATTTCATTTCCGAATAATGATAGTCCCGAGGCGTTACTAGAGTTCCGGTCAGAAATAGCATTGATCAAGTGCTTTTCCAACAAGACTCGCAGAAACCCAAGGATCCAATCAACATCCTAGAAACTAAATCCCAGACCCATATAGTCACATAAACATGTTATCACGTAAGCATAAAACATTACATCTAAGTCTCTAACAAGCGAGACAAACCCATTGTGATATTAATCACTTCCCACATACCCAAAGTATTCAAACCCGGTACGCTCTGATACCAAGTTGTAACGCCCTCAAAATAAACCCATAATATCATACAGTCAAGTTGCAGGAAAGAGATATTATATTACAATCATCAGAGTATCCTTACAAAATGCACAACACGTTAACAACAAAAGTAACTTCCCTATAGGCTTACAACTTTCCAAGTCAACACTTGGTTACAAAAAGAGAGTACTAACTCAAATACATATTAAGCACTTGGCTTGAATTTACATGAAATACATCCAAAGAAAACAAAAACAACAAAATAGTCTGTCTGTCTCTAGCCTCCCAAGCTATGTTCTTGGAGGTGGCATGCCATCGATACTTGAAAATGAAGTCCCATATAGGGTGAGCCACAGCCCAGTAGAAATACACCAAACCAACTATAAACAATGACTAAAACAATAGCATTAGATAGATGGTCCACACTTATATTCCAATGTATACCATGTAACAGTCTTCTAACAATCATGTCCATAATACAATTCATTTTTCATTTCTTATCCAACTTTAAGTTTGAAAACAAGGCTCAGAGTCTGGCCACATAATTTAATGAGATGATAACTCATCACTAAAATACTTTCAAAATTCATAATGGATACCCTTTTTGGTGCTGTATCAAAGTCAACAAAAACATTTCCATACTTCACAAATGATAATGATATACATTTTAGTGCTATATCAAATCAAACAAACACTTCCATACTTCACAAATGATAATGATATACATTTTAGTGCTATATCAAATGAAACAAACACTTCCATACTTCACAAATGATACACATTTTAGTGTTGTATCAATCTCAAACAAATTCCGATTTAGAGGTCTATTCCCCATCTTCCAGTAAACCGTGGAGTACATCCTCCATCTCCTCCCACACAATACAATGTATGTAAGCATTTATCATATACAAATTTAATCAATCAAGACAAATGATACACATTTTAGCGCTATATCAATGTCAAACAAAACACTTCTATGATTCACAAATGATACACATGGTAGTGCTATATCAATATCAAACAATATCCGGTTTAGAGGTCCATCTCCCATCTCCCAATAAACAGTAGAATGCATCCCCCATCTCCTCCCACACAATACAATGTATATAAACAATTATCATATACAAGTTCAATCAATCAATACAAAATTTGATGTATTATACCAACCGCTGTATTTGATAACATACCCAATTGATTAGTTTTAGTTTGCCTAATCATCATGCATTGTCTACAACAATCAAGACTATCCTCCACCGATAGCCCAAAGCAGTTATTTCTAAACAGAAAATAAATGCACCAAATGGATAAAATATCAACATTTTGTCTAAGTGAGCGATAAATTAATCCAATTACACCCTTTGATCCCGTACCTTTCTAATTTGAATATTTTCTATTCAATTTCTCATTTCCCTAAATTAATTATACGAATTAATTTATCATAACAATTATGGCTTTTTCCCATATTTACAATACCAACCCTAAGGTTCCATTTTCCATCAATAATCCAACACAAAGTCCATCTTCCGATGTATTACATACATAAAGGTTTATATGTTTGAAACCCCATCTTTTGAAAATTACACAAAGACCCCAAAACCTTCTCAAAATTACCCAACAACCTCCAACATATCAAAATGCCAAAATTTAAAGACAAAGCTCATAAGATGGAGTAGGATATCTCTACCTCGAAGTTAGAGCTCAAACGGAGAAGATGAAGAAATCGAAAATGCTCCAAACTCCAAACTTTTCGGATCCAAATGTAGCCCTCAACAATTCCCACAACTTTTACAAATGCCCAAGGTGAGGAAATAACTCCTGCTAGATCAATTCCTAGAGAGAAGGTAAGGTTTTAGAGAGAGAAGCTCTCAAATCCGAGTTTGGGAAAGTAAGAGAGAGAAAGAGTGTTGAAAAAGTGATCCAAAAAGTGAAATCCCGAAGTTATATAAAAATCACCCCGCTCGAGCGTCAGACACAGACTCACGCTCGAGCGTCAAAAGTGCCGCTTGAGCGTCGATTGCACACCTGCAGAAGTTTTGCAGACATGGTCACCGCTCGAGTGTCAAACTCCTCGTTCGAGCGGAGGAACAAAAACAAAGGTTCACGCTCGAGCGTCAAAACTCCCGCTCGAGCGTCCGAAGACCTGCAGAGAAAATACTGGGAGAAGGAAATTCACGCTCGAGCGTCAAAACGCCCGCTCGAGCAGAGAAGCAACAACGAAGGGTCCGCTCGAGCGTCAAAATCCTCGCTCGAGCGTGAAGGCCAAATTCTGGGCATCAACCTATGGTTTCAAAGCACAACCAACCTGTTCCAAACCTGCCCAACACAACCCAAGACTCAAATACAAGGAGTAAAGGATTCAAATGAGAATGAGACAAACCGAGTCCAGAATACAATAAATAAAGAGAAGATAGACCAGGATCGCTATAACCAGGTTCCTATATATATCTAAACAAAAGGCTATAAATTATTAACTTTTGTTTTATTTTGTCTTCTCTTTCCATTAATTTAAATAAAATACAACTATTATTAGATCAAAACATACTTACTAACTTGTTCCCTATTTTTTTTTTTAATAATAAATCTTACCTCTAAATTAAAGACTTTCACCATAAATTTATTTTAGGTTTAAAATTAATTAAAAGATCATTCAGCAATATTTAATTTGGACCTTAAGATTCACAAGTAAAATATTTGAGGTTTGTAAAATAATTATTATTTAATTGTTTATTTAATTAGTATATTTAGGTGCTCATATTTATTCTATGATCAAAACACTATGATTTTTAGTTTTTGAAAAGAGGTGTGTAAGAGAGAATAAAAATTGATAAAGGAAGAAGAGGAGTAGGGATTGAAGACTAAGGGATGTAAGGCGATAATAAAATATATTTAAGTTTAGTGTTTTGTCCTTAAAGGTAATTTTACACATGGGAAAAATTGGAAGGAAAAAAAAAATCTCATATGGAGGGTGTAAAGAAGTAAAGTAATAGTGTAAGTAGAATCACTCCACATTAAGTTCAATATTCTATTTCTTGAAGTAAATGTCAGAAGTGTCGTCTCCACACAATGCAGTGTCATGCATATGATGTGAGTGATAACTAGACAATATATGAAGGGGCAATAAAAAAATTATAAAAAATAAAATAAAATAAAAGAGGTTTGAGCAACTCAGAACATGACATCCAGATTCCAAATCACTTCATGCTACTGCATATAATATAATATCATATCAATAAATAAACATTATTATAACTGTCCTTCCAACCATGTAACATTTTAAGATAATCACTAGTCTACTTTATTTTATTTACCTTCTCAATTAAATAATGGTCAAAGAATCATTCTGAAAAATCTAGAAATCCGCTAGATATTGATTTGTGATTATGTATCAATTTTAAGCAGTAAACAACAATCCTAGTCAAACAATCAAGACAAATCGACACAACGATTTTACGTGAAAAAACCACAATTGGACACCTCCAATTGTGATAAAAAAAACAACGGGCAACAGCCACAAAATAATCCACTAAGAAGATATAAAGGAATTACACAGGTATACTCTCAATTACCTAGCAAATCCACGCCCGAATTGAACCAACCTCTATGTGTCTCTTCCAACCCCGTTTTCACCTCGGAATTGTCTTGATGATGAGCCACTCCAGAATCCACCAAAGCTTCAGGCTTGAATTCTTCAGAATCCACCGAAGAACAACTCTCTCTTTTATGTAGAACAAACAAATAATCCTTTGATGTATACTCTTTAAACCATGAACTCAATCAAAACATCAAAGAAAACTAGCAAAATATCCCCAGATATAAACCCTAGAACCCAAGAAGAAGATCTGGAGAAGTAATCCTAGATTTGGACTAAAACACATATTTATAGAAAACTGTCCCGCGATCTCCGCTCGAGCGTCGGATTGGCCACTCGAGCGGACCTACGCTCGAGCGCGGAAAGTTCCGCTCAAGCGGGAAAAAACAATATCCAGTATTTTTGCAGGCGAACTAAACTTCTGGAACTCAGCATTCTCCGCTCGAGCGGGGGAATGGACACTCGAGCGGGGAGGCAACTTTGAATGCATTTTTGCATTTTGTTTCGGGGGCGCTGCCCCTCGACCCCGCCGTGGCACTGCCCCGGACCCGCCAAGGGGCGCTGCCCTCTCGACCCCTGCGAGCTGACCGGGCAGCTCGATCCCCGTCCTAATCAGTGAAGTGGCAATCTTGAAAGTATTAACATCACA
The DNA here is from genome assembly GCF_055761805.1 of Camellia sinensis. NCBI lineage: Eukaryota > Viridiplantae > Streptophyta > Magnoliopsida > Ericales > Theaceae > Camellia > Camellia sinensis. The sequence continues at coordinate 59,457,415 of NC_138962.1, forward strand.
AACTTCTCTGCAAGGCACAATTCGGGTTGGATTCGCATCTAATAAACTCATAACCTCACTGAAATAAAAGTGTGAAAACAAGTACAACTAAAAGGAGTTTTGTCAAACAAGGTTGCCAAGAATAAAAACCTAACAATCTCCCCCTTTGGCAATGCCGTGACAAAACACATCTAACAAAAAATCCCTAATCACCCAAACCCATTACAGCCAACAAAAACAAACTTCTTTCTCAAGGTCATGAGCTGCAAAACAACTATTAGTGCCACAATCTCCAAAACAACTATTAGTGCCACAGGAGTATAAGAAAAAGCAATAAACATATGACTAGACTATCTTGAAGCATGAGATGAAAAACATGAAGACCTAAGACACATGCACCTGACAACATAACTCCCCCTTTTTGTCACGAATTGACAAAGGAAGCTTAAACAACTATAGCATGCAAAAGAAATAATAACCAAACAGTGCATAGCAACATGCAAAACATATAGCCAATCTCCCTTACCAAACATATCAAAGTGTTCATGCTAAACAACTCTTGCAATGAAAAACCAAACTCCCTTACCAACCCAAATCAAGATGAACCAAACTCCCCCTCACTAAAAGCAACCACAAACACTGAAAACAATGAACAAGAAGAAAAAGACAAAAAATAATATGATGGAGCAAGTAAGAAATCTCAGATTTGTACCTTAGAACACACAAGACTATCCAAGAAGCACAATTACTTGAAAACACAATGTGCATAGCCTCTAGAAGATTCCTTATAAAAGAAAGTGATGCATTATGTAAAAAGCATAGATCCCATGAGAAAAGTGTGTGTGTGACTCTTGGAGTTCGACAAACACTAGATTCAATCCTAGTAGTGATCTGAAAGTTGGACCTCCGACAAGAGAACCTAAGAACAACAAAGGAAAGTCAAACCACTAGGAATCAATGGGTATTTGGTGAGTAAAGGCAGATGCTCCCCCTCAATCAATGAATCCTTTATTTTTTTCCTCTTTTTTTTTCTACATCTTTTTCTTTTCTTTCTTCTGCACATCCTTTTTTTCTTTCTTTTGCACATTTTTTCTTTCTTTTGCACACTCATTGGCGGCTGACATGCTCAAGAGTATGGAAACCGAACCAGAGAAGCATGGATATAACAAGGATGGCCTGGTTGGTGACTCTGAGGTAGCCTTTTCCTCATGGCTGGACTACAAAGAATAGAGCAGAAAGTCGTGGAGATGCAAAAAGATGAAAGATGGTTAAGAGACTCAACATCACCCATGATATGCTAGTATAGGTCAATTCCTCTAGAAACGCAAAAGATCAATGACAGAAGTCCATAGAGAAAAAATAATCACTAAGGCGGAAGACTCCAAAATTTGCTAATCCAAGAGTGTGTACAGAATGAGACATACTAATCAAAAAACTCACACTCCAAAATGAGTAATGACCACAGAAAGCACACACATATTAACATGTAATGGATATTCTTATCAGTTCCAGTATGCACCAAGGACCACTCAAAAATTTCAAACTTGCAAAACTATACTAAGAAAATCTTTTTGGAATTTTTTTTTTATTATTATTTTTTCTTTTTCTAAACAAAGCAAGACAGAAAACGAACATGCACACATTAATTGACTCAAAAAGAAAAAAAAAACACACAGAAACTTAAAAACTAAAAATAATTAACACAAGTCAAGTTTTCTCACCCAAACCGCTTTAGTATGAACAAAGTTGTGAGAATTGCGGTTCTTGGGTAGTGTCTTGACATTGTGGTTCCCTTCCTTTTCAATGAGAACCCGTCTTGACATGGTTTCCAACTTCCTATTCCTAGAGCTAGGCAAATGCAAACTCGCTCCATGTTTGGTCTCAAGCATATCAAAATAACAAGGTCTAATATGATCCATAACCTCATTACCACCAATGAAGTGTCTCCTACCCCACGAGATGTTGGAATTTCTTCCATCTCAATGAGACACTCTCTCAAGCAACTTATAACAATAAGGGCGAATATGACCATGCATACCACAATGATGACAAATAAACACAGGGTGTACCTTCTTTTCTTTGACCTTACCAACTTTAAGAAGATTGAGAAGTCTTTCCTCTTGTTGAATCTTGTGCTCCCCTTGCCCTTGAGTTCTTGTATCATGAGACGTAGATGCATTCTATTTTTGCTCTTTCTTACCACCAAAGCCAATGCCACTCTTGTCAAAACAAATTTGTTGAGACCCAATGATATTGTCCAAAGTCTTTGATCCTTTGTTCCAAAGACCAATGCTAGCCATAGCACACTTGAGTTCTTCCTCTTTCTTGATCATTAGTTCTTCCAAAGTAACTTAAGACATCTCGAGAGTTTCAATCTTTTCTTCATATGTTGCATAGATTTGCTGTAGCTCATTCCTCTCTGTCTCACAGGTTAAGAGTTTTGCACAAAGAGCTTGTCGATCATTAGAAATCTTAAGGGCATCATTCCTAGCCTCGGAAATCTCTTTCTTTAATTTGACATTCTTACTTTCACATGCTTTGAGTTCCGTAGTGAGTTTGTCATTCAATTTGGATAAGTTAAGAGACTCCTTATACAACTTTTCATAAGCTTGCTCAAGCTCTTCATCATCACTCTCTGAGGATTCATCATCAGTGGCATTCTCAACCGACCTCTTCGGATACTCTGTTCGTCCTTCAATTTCGGAAGTCGCCAAGAAAGCAAGGAATTGTTTATGTCCCTCTTTACCTTGATCTTCATTGCCACTTTCATCTTCATCAGATTCTGATTCATCATCCCAAGTGATAGCGAGGGCTTTCTTCTTCCTCAAACAAGTAGGGCATTCTGAAGCAAAGTGGCCAAATCCTTTGCATTCATAACATTGGACTCTTTCAGAGTTCCCTTGTATCTTTCCTTTCTCCTTCTTGGCTATAGAATTAATTTTGAGTTTATCTTTGCCTTTAGATTTATGGGTATGAGTAGATTCCAAAAGATTAGGATTCTTTTTCAAAAGAGATTTTTTAAATTATTTAACAAAAGCAGCCGTAATCTTAGAATCTATCTCATAATCCTCATTAGAATCCTTTCCAACTCTATGAGCACTACTAAAAGCAATAGCATCTTTTTGTTTCTTTTTGAAATTCCTATGTGCTTCATAAGTTTGGAGATTTCCAACCAAGTGATCCAGCTTGAGCTTGTCAACATCTTGAGCCTCCTCAATAGCCGTAACTTTTGGTTGGAACCAATCGGGCAAGGATCTCAAATTTTTTCCCACAACTTTGGATTCTGGTATTTTTTTCACCTAAATTGAAGCTGGAATTTACAATGTCACTCAAATTCGCATAAAATTCATCAAAGGTCTCACTATCTTTCATTGAAAGGTTTTCGAAACTAGAAGTGAGCCTTTGAAGTTTTGAGCATTTAACAGAAGGAGTACCCTCATGAATAGTTTGTAAGATATCTCAAGCCTCTTTTGCGACTTCACAATTGCAAATACGTCTAAACTCTTCAGGTGTGACAGTGCAAAAGAGAGAATTGATAGCTTTACTATTCCAGCTACTATTTTGGTAATCAATTGTGTCCCACTTATCAATTGGTTTGGGAAAAGTTACTCCATCAACGGTAATTGTTGGTTCGGTCCACCCATTCATGATAGATTGCCAAACTTTTTTATCTATTGATTTCGAAAACGATCTCATCCGAGCTTTCCAAAAAGAATAATTGGATCCGTCAAGTAGGGGTGGTCGAACCATAGAATTTCCCTCACGTATTGAATCCATTATCACAAATCAAACAAGATCTCATTCTAAACGAATATTTTTTTAAAAAAAAATAGAACAACCTACTCTGATACCAATTTAAAAATCTAGAAATCCGCTAGATATTGATTTGTGATTATGTATCAATTTTAAGCAGTAAACAACAATCTCAATCAAACAATCAAGACAAATCGACACAACGATTTTACGTGGAAAAACCACAATTGGACACCTCTAATTGTGATAAAAAAAACCATGGGCAACAGCCACAAAACAATCCACTAAGAAGATATGAAGGAATTACACAGGTATACTCTCAATTACCTAGCGAATCCACACCCGAATTGAACCAACCTCTATGTGTCTCTTCCAACCCCATCTTCACCTCGGAATTGTCTTGACGATGAGCCACTCCAGAATCCACCAAAGCTTCAGGCTTGAATTCTTCAGAATCCACCGAAGAACAACTCTCTCTTTTATGTAGAACAAACAAATAATCCTTTGATGTATACTCTTTAAACCATGAACTCAATCAAAACATCAAAGAAAACTAGCAAAATATCCCCAGATATAAACCCTAGAACCCAAGAAGAAGATCTGGAGAAGCAATCCTAGATTTGGACTGAAATACGTATTTATAGAAAACTGTCCGGCGATCTCCGCTCGAGCGTCGGATTGGCCGCTCGAGCGGACCTACGCTCGAGCGCGGAAAGTTCTGCTCGAGCTGGAAAAAACAACATCCAGTATTTTTGCAGTCGAACTAAACTTCTGGAACTCAGCATTCTCCGCTCGAGCAGGGAGGCAACTTTGAATGCATTTTTTCATTTTGCTTCGGGGGCGCTGCCCCTCGACCCCGCCGTGGCGCTGCCTAGGACCCGCCAAGGGGCGCTGCCCCCTGGACCCTCGCGAGCTGACCGAGCAGCTCGATCCCCGTCATAATCAGCGAAGTGGCAATCTTGAAAGTATTAACATCACAAACTTCTCTGCAAGGCACAATTCGGGTTGGATTCGCATCTAACAAACTCATAGCCTCACTGAAATAAAAGTGCGAAAACAAGTACAACTGAAAGGAGTTTTGTTAAACGGGGTTGCCAAGAATAAAAACCTAACACATTCCCTATTCTTTCTTCATCTCATCGCATATGTTCTGTACAAGTTATTGTAGGGTCATTGTCATAAGTCTTTGTGGCTTATTCAATCCTGGTTTCACAATCAATCATTCTGTATTCTTACTTCCATCTCAATTTGAATACTACAGTAAAGATGGTTCATTTTGACCACAGAAATAACAAAGATGGGAATCACAATCAGTGAGATCCTTCTGACTTGGGATATAGGAGGTTGATTGCTTGTTGTTTATTGAAGGAATAATAATATGATTTATTAAGACAGAAGTGATGGAATATGACAATGATCCAATCAATAATCTAATCTAATATATTACGATGACAATAACTAAAGACTTGCAGCCTTATTTTTATGGTTTTTATTGATTAAGGTCTTAACTCATAAGTGGTTGGATTGGGCATCATTTCGAAAACAAAATTATATTTTGCGATGCTCTAGAACGTGTGGTATATTGCTGCTTCTTCTTCTTCATTTTTTGTTTTTTATTTATTTATTTATTTATTTTTTTTATGTGCCGTGCCCTGATTCTAAGGAATTATAAAGTTGCAACCGAAGTAATTAAATCATTTTTGTCTCTTCAGGGAGAGGAAGGAGGTAGATAATTTTTAGTGTTTGTTTGGTTATGTTTTTGTTTTCACGTTTTCTATTTTCAGAACTTATGTAACAAATTGTTTCCGGAGAAATGTTATGAAACAACCCACTCTTTAGGAAACACAAAAAAAGTTTTGAATTTTCCAAAACAGTTTTTGCGCAAAAACAATGAGAAGTTTTCTGTTTTTTATTTTCATCTTTCAGAAAACACAGAATTTATTTAACATATTGTTTTTTAAAACAGTTTTCGGAAAAATGTTATGAAAACAACCCACTCTTTGGGAAACACAAAAAAGGTTGTTTCCGAATTTCCAAAACAGTTTCTGCACAAAAATGAAAAAGATGAATGTTTTCAAAAAATCTTTGAAAACAAGGAAAAAGAAAATCAAAATCAAAAAGAGAAAAAAAAAAAAAAAACTACCAAACAGGCCCTATGCCATTGAACCTCCCTCCATCCCTTCGTCCTCTCTCGCCCTTTCTGACTTTTCACAATGTCATAGATTACATTATCTCCAGTAAAACATTCTGCACTACATTGTTCAAAAGAAATAAGAATGATGCATTAACTTACCTCATCAATCATTTTAGTTTAAAAATCGAAAGACAATCTACAAATCTATATAGACATCTCTCCTTTTGTCTCTTCTCGTTTCCAACACCTTAAAGTATGCAGGTTTTTGCAAAACTATGATTGCTAATGGAGAAAGAATTTGTTGAACAGAGAAGTCAACCATCTCTGTCATTGTAACTAGAGTTAGTTAAATATTGACGTAATTTTGTTCTTTTTATCTCCCCTGGAAATGAAGGAAGAAGCTTAAATTTTAAGCAACTGAACTCCCTCTGTACCTCTCTCTCTCTCTCTCTCTGACTTCTACCAAACACGGTCATAGATAATTACTGCTTTCCCCTTCCCCTCATTGTTTTCCTTGGGCCTATATGATTAGACTTGCTTCATTTAGAGGAAGAAACATAGAATATACTTAGTTATGCTCTAACAATTGAGGAATATATTCTTCTTATTAGGGATGCCTTTAGAATTATAGGAGACTGCATACTTAATTACTCCTCTCTGCAACACGCATTAACCCAAAAAATAAATAAAAATTTATTAACAAAGGCAATAGAACATATAAGACAGTACAAATCATGGCGCAATTAACCCAACATATTGCTAAATTTTTTATGTACTAAAATGTTTGAACTCTGATGGATTAAGCAATGGTTTAACTAGAAAGTCAACTACCTTTGTCATTGTAACTTGAGTTGGTGGAATACCATTTTTTTTTTTCTTGGGGCCTGGGCATGAGTCAACTTATATAAGTAACTCTCTCTCTCTCTCTCTCTCTCTCTCTCTCAGAGGAACTTATTGTAATACATGGATCATATTATCTACAGAAGAATATCTTCAACTTTGTTGTTCAGAGATGTAAGCATGATGCATTGCCTTATCTCATCCATCTTTGTAAAACATACAAACAAGCATGATGTGGCCTTACATTTATCCCAAAAAAAAAAAAAAAAAAAAGAAAAGAAAAGAAAAGAAGCATGATGTGGCCTTACCTCATCAATCTTTAGTCTAAAGCCAAGGAGAAGACTGCATATATATATATTTATGCATCTGCCCTTTTGTATCATTTCCTACTTGAGTCTCTCCTGGCTTATCCAGTATGGCTCAATTGGTTGGTGATGATGAGATAGAATCACTGAGAATTGAACTGGCAGAGATAGGAAGAAGTTTGAGGTCATCATTTCAGCGCCATGCCTCTAGTTTCAGAAGCATTTCAGGTTTGAGTTCTGTAAAGGATGACTTGATGATGCTGCAATTGAGAGACTGCCTACATTTGAGAGGTTGAGATCATCTTTGTTTGATGAAAATGATGGAAGCAAAGTTGATGCTCAAGGAAAATGGGTAGCCGATGTTACTAAGCTTGATGCTCTAGAACGAAATATGTTTATTGACATGCTCATCAAACACATTGAGAATGACAATCTTCGCTTGTTGCATAAACAGAGAAAAAGAATAGACAAGTAAGTTTTATTTGTTTGTTTTTTTTCCTTTGTGGTCCAAAATATATGGCTATACATATATATAGGCATGCACAAAGGTGACAAAGCTTGGCGGGACAGAAGGTGCACATACATGGCACAAACACACCTAGACATACATATAAATAAGCACCTCACTGCTGGAAATCGGGTTTTTAGTGGCGTTTTAAAAACGCCGCTATATATATCAAAAACGCCGCTAATTCATTTTGTGGCGTTTAATATCAAACGTCGAAGCTGCGGCCGTTGCTGTAGCTTTGCGACGTTTTAAAAACGTCGTGATATTAGTATAGGAGGCGTTTTAAAAAACGCCGCCAAATCTCCCACTATACACACGCTGACGTCACCGATGATATTTAGCGACGCTTTGAAACGCCGTCGTATCTGTTTAAAAAATATGGCCGTTAGTATTGAGAGTTTAGGAGGCGTTTCTAGAAACGCCGTCTTATCTTCTTTTTTTTTTCTTTTTTTTTTTTTTGAGATTGTGCTAGTTTTATTTGATTAAATTAAAAAGAATACCTGTAAGAAAATATTGAATTTGATTTCTCATTCAATTAATAAAAAAATAACTATAATAAAACTAACATACAAAATATTAACTCCCATTCAAATACCTATAATAAAACAAACAAATAAAATAATAACTCCCATTCAAATAACAAATGAAGCATTAATTCAGTTTCATATGTGCAATAGCAACAACGAATCGATAGAGCGACCATAGCTCATTCGTTGTAAGCTACCTTATTACTAACCTATTAACATACAAATAAAATAAAATACATAAAAAAAAGTTCGTGATACCAATACAAGATTTTGATACAACTGGCATACAGAAGCCAATGCAATGCTCTACCTCTTTAGCCTGTTGTTTCTCCCAGTCCTCTTTAGACAGAATATTTCAATAGTTATCCAAATACAATGGTAAAAGGGTTTTTTTTTCTCCAAATACAAGAAGACTCTACAAATATACATTATGACATAGACTGAATGTATACGAATGGTATGTTAACCTTTGCAAAGCCAATCTTGAATAGCAAGTCTCAGTGCATGGTTGGGAGTGAGATGCAAGTGATCCAGTCTCAAATTGGTCATCGGGGAAGTTTCTCAACCATTTTCCAACCATCCACGCAGAGCATCTCCTTCGTAGGTGAATCCATCGGCTGCCACCTGAGGATCGTGCATTATCTCCTGAAAGCAAAACCACCAATAATCCGAGTCAGGTGCGGTTCTGCAAAAGATTTTCACAAAAATTCACTAGATTAAATAAATCATCTTGCTCGAGAAAAACCATAGGAATGAAATAAAATTCTGTTCTCTGTCCAAATAGGACCTACAAGGCTATTCCAATTTAGCTACTTCAATCACTTCTGAAGCTTAGTTTGTAGTTCACTTAGGGCATACACCAACTTGAAGATTCTTCATGAGCATTACTGAGGCTAATCAATCCTGCTCACAAGCACAACGCTCCCACTTGAATGAAAAAAAGAAAAACCTTGTAGTGTTCTCTAGAAAGCTAAAAAGCATCACAACACAACAGTTAATGCTACATAGCACCTATTACAATTGATGAGCCTTGGCAAGTCGAGCCCAGTATTGCAAATCAAGCAACATTTGGAGCATCAGCAGGATCTCATCTTGTTCAAGCCAGAGAACACGCTCTTGAAAAACCAGTTAGAAGCAAGCTCAAGTTTGAGAGCTTCTATTTGCACACTACAAAAATTCTCAGTTCACACAATTTTTTTTGTTCAGATATCAACTACCGAACGAAAACCCAGTTCAGTACTCGATATTGAACAATTGGTTTTTGTTTGGTCGTTTATAATCGAATAATTGAATTTTGTTCAATAGTAATATCTGAAGAGAAAAATTGATGAATTGAGAAAAAGGTCGTGTACAAATAGAAGCTACCCCTCAAGTTTACAAACTAAACGATAACTCATTTAAAAATAAATTTTGAAAAATCAAATCAAACTGACACTAAACTTTTTGAAATAGTTAAAAAAAATTATTAAAGGCGAAAATAAATCACCCAAAAAATTAAACACCAATTCACTAGTATTTTCTTTTCAAATTAAAGAGATTTTATTTTTTATACAAAAAAGTACGTCAGTTCACCAATCTGACTTGGAAAATTACAAAATGTGGACTGGGATTAAATTCATCCATGAATAAGCCAAATAGATGTTACAAAGTAGATACACTATAATTTATTGAAACATATTGGGGATGATTCTCTCAACAAACCACAACCCTAAAAACAGTTAACAGTTATTCATAGTACATAAACTTATTATTATATTTTGGATGATACGCACCGTGAGAATTTACAGAGACGAAGTCAAATGAGTGAGATCAATGACGCCAGAAAGCACTGCCTTGTTCCGTTCTTTTACCTTTACCTGATATACAACCCTGCGCAGTTTTTAATTTTATCAAAGTTCTCTTCACATGAACACAAACAAAAAACCACAACTCAGGAAGAGAAAAATTGAGCCCAGATAAAAGAAAAAAGAAACAGAAAGATCTACCTCAAGCCTTCAAGCCACATCTCCATGATCAAGGTTTCACCAGGGTAGACATGTAAAAGAAATCGTCCCGATATGTTTTTGATCATGTTTGGGTCTCCCCTGCAGATACACTTGATGATAGCCCTGACCACAAAGCCCATTGTGCACAACCCATGCTGTATCGGGCGAGAAAATCTTTGGAAAAATGATAAAACAAAATAGAGCAAACTATGAGGGCAGATGCATGACCAATATAATAAAAACAAATATAAATATATACTATTTTAAATAACCGAACCATTTAAAAGGAATACATCCATCCCTAATTCCCCCCACTTATTATCCATCACAGAAAACTATCAGTAGTAATTTCACAATTTAAAAAGAAAAAAACAAGCCATCTCATGAAATTCTATAGATGATCATCAGTGTGCAATATATATTAATTCCTTGAAAATGCAAGGGAAAATAAAAACAGATTTATGAGATGTAATTTCATACTCCCAGGAACTCAAAATATAAACAGGGGGAAAAAAATAAAATGAAAAAAAAGCAGTTTGCACTTCACTTTTTGCAAACCATGTACTCCGTGCATGTACCTTTTGTCTATTCAACTGTTTTCTGGAAAACGGCAGTCTATAATGTAGCATATGAAAAGGGACTCGAGTTAACTGTTGTTATATGGTCCTGGAGCAACAGTGTGAGAGAAGGTAATCTGATTAAATGTCTTCAAAGGAAAAGAGATGTAATCACTGTTGCTAAAGGAAATGACCCACACTACACAATCCAAGACCTATTTTCCCTTGCCAATGTAATTTTTATTCCTTCTCTCTTTGTTTTATTTTCCAGTCATAGGCAAGAGTTGAATGTGAGCTCCATCTCCCCCCCCCCCCTTTGTACAAAGCATATGCAGTTTAGATGCTTAGCTCTACAGAAGTTTTTTTGGGGTGAATAAGCTCTAAAGAAGTTAAAACAGCCAAGAATGCATCAATAATCATTGATTATTTATTATGTTGGCTGAAAAAGCATAAACTTGCCAATGGGAAATGAAGCTTAGTCCCAGGTAAAATTAATATCTCCAAAAATGCAGTTGGCTTGATCCATGAATCTAGGAGTCAATAGCAGCATATCTAATAGAGAGTGAAAAAAAAATAAAAAAAACATGGCAAGAGAATGCAGTTTTGAATTATTTGGTGCACTAACCCTGCAATTTCTGCAACCTTAGGATTTGAATGCAATGGATTATAATCACCGAATAGCCTATACAGCAATGCCTGCATAACAGCAATGAAGGTTAAGAATCGTGTCTCACATAAACAACAATGCACACAGAGAGAGAGAGAGAGAGGTTCAGAATCCTTCGAAGACTAATATACCAAACAGAAATACACAGAGCACACCTTCCATCTCAAAATGATGTTTTCGAAACTTGGGCAACGGAGGGTCTCTCCTGGCATTAGTCTACAAATCCCGAAATCACATAGCTTGCAGTTGAGATTGGAATCAAGAAGGATGTTGTCCGGCTTTAGGTCGCCGTGTACAATCTTTTCAGGTTTGAACGAGTGCAAGAACAAAAGGGCACTTGAAATTTCAGCAATGATTCGTACTCGAACTTTTTAGACAGAATATTTCTTTTTAGAGGAAAATTTCAGCAATGTAATAAGCCTGTAGAAATTGGCTGTGCCCTTTCCAGAAAAATCATAAGCCCTTTCCAAGTAATAAGACAGAATTAGCTTCTAACTGGAAAATTTCAGCAATATTGAGAAAGTAATAAGCCAATTTCCGATTAGATTCTCACACTTTTTTCGGATTCTCAATATTGAATCCAATTTCAGCAATATTGAGAAAGAATCCAATTTCAGCAATATTGAGAAAGAATCCACTTTTTTCACAGCCAAGGAAAGAATCCAATTTCAGCAATATTGAGAAAGCCTGTAGATAAGCCTGAAAGGGCACAGCCAATTTCTACAGCCCTTTCTTAAAAAGTAATTTTTTTTGTGAGGAGAATCTAATTGGAGCTTTCTCAATTGGAAAGGGCACGGCCAAGTAATAAGCCTGTAGCCATAAAAATCATAGAACTTTCTTTCCTTTACCAACAGAAAAACTAACTAATTATCTATACTATCTATGCTATTATATAAAGTGCACGTGTCAGTTGGTGTGAATGCTTCCTCACACTTTTTTCGTTTTCCAGAAATGCCCACAACTGCCAATGAGTTTGAACACTGCCATGTGAAGAATCAAACTGACTGAAATATTTCGATTTCCACAAACATGAACGGTTTTACAGACCTTTGCACAACATTGCGTGTGCACCTGCTGCTAGTAAGAGAAATGATGACAGAATTGTTATAATCAATTTGAGGGATACGAAAAAGGGGATATTATATGAACCTGGAAATGAAGGTGGTTGATTGTAGCAAATGCACCCAAGCTGTTGTAACCCAATCTGAAGTACGGGTTTCCAGCTTCTGCTGCCATGTAAAGAGCAAGCAAAAATTAGATCTAAAATTGAAAGCCCATTGCGTATGCACGCATAGCTAGTAATCATACAAGTCCAGATGAACCATATTGAGCAAAGTACTCAACTAAGCAGAATTTAGACTGAAAAATTTAGCTATAAACTATCAAAATGAAGAGAAAGAAAATGGCAAAGACCTTGGTTTCGCAAGCGGTGTCATCATAGCGAAAGAGCCCTCTCTGCATACGATCCTCCCAGTACCATCAAATGGTAACGATATCAGCTGATTATGATGATTGGTAAATACAAAATTTGAAGCTAAAACTTTCACAATTTACCTCCCCAAGAAGAAGAGAATCCAAGAAAGCAATGGAAGGCTCTATGTAGTCGTGAGCAATTAGACCCTTTTCACCGACAATCTTGTTCACCCTCTTGAAAGCATACAGAGGTAGCTTTGCTCCTAATTGCATGAACATTATGACCAATTTACCTGAATTTGCACTTTCTTAACTGCCTCTGTAAGCAACTGACACCCCACAATATCCTGCACAAGCCAGAGAAAGTTCTCACCAGCGATTTTATTTTTCTAGGAATAGCAATTACATCAGTCAACATTTCAACATTTGAGTATAAGGAATAGTTTAATCAGTTTATGCCTAAGTAGCGAAGCAAAGTTGATAACTAAATCTATGCAACGACTCACCCGGAGTCTGAAAAATAACTTGTGTAGCTGTGTAGCTCTCTCATTATCAACTTGGGGAATTATAGATTTGAGCAATTCAGCAAATTGCACTCTAACTTGACACTCAGGTTGGCTACCTTTTGTGCATTTAGTATTCAACTTCTCTAGTACTGAATGTTGGTGTTGGTTGCCGAGAAACTGCTTTTCAAAAAGCTTTGGAGCAGGAGAAAAAATAACAAGGAGAAACATGGAATTGAAAGTAAAAACAGAGAATTAAATGAGGAATGAAAAGCAACATGACAATGATTCAAGTAGTGGACATGTGTGTATTTTGGGAGATAATAAAGATATATATATATATATATATATGCACGCGCACGTGTGTGTATTTTGGGAGATAATAAAGACTTTTAACATTTTCCCTTCATTTTTTTTTTTATCATTAAACCCAGAAGACTTTGAGGCGCATCAGTTCTATTAGCCACTGCTCTCATAACAGACACAGACTCGGCGGTGGAATCCCTTTCGCAACAGCCAAACATAGCAGTATCATTATTAAAGTCTAGTTAATCTCTGGACGTAAATCTGACCATGTATTTTAAACTAAGTGTGTGTACTATTAGAGCAGTGTTTGATCGTTGTGGTTGGTCTCTCATAGGCAAAACATCAAACACCTCGTGGCCATGGCAGTAAAGCGAACATAACATCACTTTTCTTCACCCCCATGGCCAGTTTGCTTCTCATTTGTAATTAAGGATCAAGATGAGTTTCCACTTGTTCACAAACATTCGGCTCCCAGCGTAAAAACAGGAATAAATTTAGGCTATGTTTGGTTGCATGATTATTTTTGATGAAATTAAATAAAATAATTTTATTCAAAACACTGCATAAATTATATTGTGAAATCATATGAAGTGAAATATTGAGTATATGATTTGAAATAACCATCTATGTATCAATGTCAAGCTCTTATAAGTTATAACCCTAGGCAACTCAAACCAACTTAATAGCATCTTAATCCTAATTAAAAACACAAAGCACAAGCAAGTGATGGCTAGCCTCCACCGTTTGAGAATGTATGATAAACAAAACCATTAACATTTAAATTACCAAGCATATCTAATTTGATAAAAAGGCCAGATCGGCTGTACAAAACCATTAACATTTAAATTATACATGCAAAATGTACAACAAATCAGCTTGTCAAATCACAGCAACAACAAATTCAAGTGAATTGTGAGTAAAATTACAAAGCTGAATCTCTGAATCACAGAGCTGAACTGACAGAGATAACTAGGGTTTAGACAGCACAGAGAGAGAGAGAGGGGGGGGAGAGAGAGAGTAGCTCACCGATCTGAATCGATTTTGAGAGAGAACTTCGAAATGGCTCGGATGAATCACCGATCTGAATCGATTTTGAGAGAGAACTTCGAAATGGCTCTGATCTTAGACAGCGCAGAGGCAAGAGAGAGAGAGAGAGAGAGAGAGAGAGAGAGAGAGAGCGCGAAAGTGAGAGTGAGAGTGCGAGAGTGAGAGTGAGATTTCCGCGTATACTCCTTGCTTATCATATTCAAAATAAAGGTGAAATAGGAGAGGGGTTGAATGAAAACCATTCCAAGGCATTTAAAAAACGTCTTTGATTCTTGAAACGGCGCCGTTTCAATTACAGAAAAATAAGACGTTTATAAAACGCCGTTATATATTAGAAATAATGGCGTTTCACAAAACGCCGTTAAAAAAGCGCCACCAAACCCCATATTTCCTGTAGTGCCTGGATATACTTGTATGCATTGTATGTGTTTTCACATCTTTATACCGTTCAACGGCATTAATGCTACAAGGTCTGTGTGTCAAGAAATGAAGTCAGTAGTCTTAAATTTTAACTTGTTATAGTGCCTTAGCACTATTGATTGTTCTTTCCAAATTATTCAATCTTGATCTGTGCTGGTGGTTCCCCATTTCATCTCTAATTTTATGTGTAGATATACTCTTACATCATTACCTTTCAAGGATGTTAGGATGGGTTATTGGGTTAACCTTTAAATTGATTCTTGTACAGTTGGTGTAAATTTGCCGACAGTGGAAGTGAGATATAACAATTTGCAAGTGGAAGCAGAGTGTGAGGTGGTTCATGGCAAGCCCCTTCCAACTCTATGGAATTCTTTCAAAAGCATTCTTTTTGTAAGTATCTAATTTTCTTGAAGTAACATTATAGCTTATTGTTGGTATGCATTTGGATAGGTTTTGTCCACTTGCGGATATTGTCCGGGTTAAGGTTTTAATGGATATGAGTTGATTCTAGATCAATACAACCGTACTCTACCTGCCATCTAAATTTCAGCCAATTTATTTTAATTAATTATTTCTAATGGTTAAGATTTATTTTTAATAAAAAAGTCATATAGCCAAAGATTCTATTTTCTCTATAAAAAATTTAAAAAGCTAACAAACTATACAAAAAAAGTCAAATTCTATTCTCTCTACTTTTTGCACTTTTTTTCGTAAAAATCCAAAAAATTATTCCAAACATACTAGTTTTTTTACCTTATATTTTAGCCAAAAAGTCAAAAAAATTACTAAAATAGCCTATTCCCAACGAGACCCTAATCTAGATAATTTTCTAATTTTTTTATTTTTTATCCAATCTTATCCAACTCATTGCATATGTTTCTGAATGTGCATTCACATTTATGTTTCCATTTAAGACTAGAAGGACTAGCCGTTAGCTGAATATTTGGTGGTTCTTGTGTATGTATTGCATAAGTTAAACATTTATCAGTGTATAACTCAGTAAAAATAAAAAATGATCCATGTATTGTTTGCTTGCTATTTAGTTGCAAAAACAAATGATCAGGAAATCCATATTTTTGGGTTTATCTTTTCCAAAAGCAGCCTTTAATAAATTAGAACCGCTGTTATCCAGGTAAGTGCCTAAATTGATTAATTGGTGCAATTTGCTTAACAGGATTTGGCCAAGCTTCCCGGTATGAAGTCACGAGAGGCCAACATTACCATCGTTGATGACATCAGTTGAATCATTAAGCCTGGAAGATGTGTTTGAAGCTTAGGGGATCTAATCTGTTTTTTTTTTTTTTTTTGGGTCTCTCCTTATAGCCATATGTACCTTCCTTTTTTTCCCCTATTTTTTATTAGTATCAGTAGCTTGAGGCAAATTGTTCTACTCCAGTGCAATGGTTGACTATTGATATTCATTGCATATGGTCACACCCTCACAGACAGCTTTCCTTATCTTGTTATCAGTATTCGAATGGTTGATAACACAGATAGCTTTCCATAAAACTTGACTGTCCTTATGACAAGTATTATTATCCCTTTGAAATCAATAGGTATATATATTGATAACAGACTCGAGAAATTTAGAGCTTGCGTGGTAAATGAATCAATTTGACTCTTTAAATTTGTTGAGTTAAACAACTCAAACTATATATGTGTTTTCAGTGTCGCTATAGTGGTTTGTATTTTCACTTTGGAAGTTCCACTACACTGGTCCATCCTTTCATTTGTAACTGAAATTGAATAACACTGTTAAATAATTGCAGTTAGCATTTGGAGTTTGAGCTGCTTAATAGTTGGTTTAATATAATAAAATTTGACAAGCATGACAAGTTTTAAGGTTAAATAACCACCGTTAACATTGAAGATGAGTTTAACTTGGGTAAACAATTTTATTGTGGATTCATCTCAGTGTTTTACATGCTTAGTGTGTAAGTTTCTGAATATTTCTGTATATTGAACCTATTTTTAATACAAAGATTGCAACCGATATATATAAGAAACCTAAACCTAATCTGAAATAGGAAAGAATAACCATATACAATCAATCTAATATTCACACAATCAATCTAAAATATAAAATCAATCTATATTTCCATAATTAACATATATTCTCACACATCCGCTCAAACTCAAGGTGGTTTAACAGAAAACACTAAGAGTTTGCCAAGAAGAAACTGAAAGCGAGCAGTGGTGTGAGTCTTCGTAAAGAAATCAGCAATAGGAGCAGAGACAATTGGTGGAGGAAGAGCTTGGCGATGAGAATAAACTAACAATAGGGAAGGATGAGCAAGCTAGGAGAAAGAGAAGAAAATGAAGTAAGGTCATGGGGAACAATAGAAATGTACTCATCAAGAGGGACCTCAAAAGGAAATGGATCAATGTGAACTAAATCCTCTTTGGAAACTAGAGCAATGACAGGAGGAAGCTGAAAGTAAGGTAGACGTTCAAGAAAAGAAACATGACTGGAGACGTAAAAATGACGGGAAATAGGGTCGTAACATCGATAGCCTTTCTGAGTAAGACTATAATCCAAAAAGACACATAGAACAGACCGGGCACTAAGTTTGGTCTGATCTTTATGGGGAAGAAGGACAAAACAAGCAGATCCAAACACACGAAGGAGGGAGTAATTGGAAAGTTGAGAGAACAGAGCCTCATAAGGAGACTGACTAGAAAAAAGAAGAGTAGGCATGCGTTTAAGAAGAAAAAAAACAGCAAGAATTGCCTCTCCCCAAAACGAAGCTGGAACTAAGGCAGAGAGAAGAAGAGACCGAGCTATCTCAAGGAGATGACGGTGTTTACGCTCAGCTTGACCATTTTTGGGTAGGTGTATTAATACAAGAAGTTTGGTGAATGGTACCCAAATTGACCAAATACCCACAGAACTCAGTTTTAAAATATTCCCCACCCAAGTCAGATTGTAACAATTTAATGATAGCCCCAAACTATGTAGTGATCATAGACTGAAATGTACCATATATTTGGCAAAAGTCAGATTTATGAGTCATAAGATAAACCCAAGTATGACAGGTGCAATCATTAACAAAAGACACATAGTATGTGGAACCCCCTTTAGTGAGAACAGAAGAGGGTCTCTAGACATTAGTATGCACAAGAGAAAATGAAGAAACAGAAACTGAAGTACTTTTATTAAAAGGTAAAGCTAACATTTTGGCAAGTTTACACCCCCAACATTCATCAATTTGACTAAGAGAAACTTTCCCAATAATCTTGACTAAACTAAAGACCGTAAGCGGTCAACAAACAAATGACCTAGGCGAGAATGCCATAAGTAAAACTGACTCGACTGAGAATCTAACTGAAATGAGGAAAAAGCAACTGTAGAACTTTCGTTATCCATGTCTTTGAGTATCTGTTTCCTATGTTCTGCTGTTTGTGGGAAGATATCTTTCTAAAGTTTCAAAATCATGAAAAGAAGTCCCATTTCATCATTTTTTTCTTCTTGGAAAATTTGCATGTTTTAATATTCGACTCAAGTAGGCTTATTTCTGCTGCAAGATGACTTTGCTGCTTGGTCTTCTAGGATGTAGAAAGACTACTTTATTGAAAGCACTTTCTGGAAATCTAAACAAATCTCTCAATGTCTCTAGCTTTTTTAAATGATTAATATTATTAATAACAGAAATGTTGGTAGATAATTGATCAATGTTAGAATGAACAATAATGATCTTAAAGTATAATTAGAAGAACAATACCTGCAAGCTCGAAAACTATTGGCCCGAATCGGCTCGAAACCCAAAATGACGTCGTTTTGGGTTTTTTCTTCTTTTTTTTTTCCCCCTTTATTTGCTTTTGAATATAGACAAGAGAGAGAAAAGAGACAGAGAAGAGAGAAGAGGTGAGAGAGAAGGAGGAGGAAGAGAAGAAGATGGTGATGGCGGTGATCGCCGGTGGGTATCGCCAATCGCCACTTTCTCTATTTTCTCTTCTTTTTTCTTTTTTTCTAGTGGATTTGGATCTAAAGATGAAGGAAGAAAAAATAAAATAAAATTTGTTGGTTGATGATGGCGTGTTGGTGATGATGATGTTGATGAAGGGTGTTGTTGTTGATGATGATGATGCGTTGATGAAGATGTTGTTGTTGAATTTTTTTTTTTTTTTTTTTCCTGTGGATCTGGATCTGAAGAAAAAAAAATTGTTGGCTGACGATGATGTGTTGATGATGATGTTGATGAAGATCCAGCTTCTTCTTCTTCTTTTCTTCTTCTTCTTCTTTTTCTTCTTCTTCTTCTTCTGCTTCAGAATGTGTTTCAGAGGAAGACTGAGATTCTAGCAAATGATCATTTTCTTCTAACAAACATATTGATCATTTTCAGAAAAACCAGAATAAAGCACACATATTGATCATTTGGCGAATATTCTAGCAAACATATTGATCATTTTCTTCTTCTCCTCTGAAACACATTCTTGTAATGAATCAACAAGTTCTTCTTCTGGATCTTTTTCAGAAAAACAAGAAAGAAGGAAAAAACAAAACAAAATAAAACCCAAAACGACGTCGTTTTGGGTTTTGAGCCAATTCGAGCCAACTATTTTTGAGCTACCAAACGGAACTGTAATTAGAACCTGATTGGACTTTATAAAAGTGTTTTGGGTTCTAATTGTTAAAATCTTCCTCTAAAGAAAGGGTTAGTTTCAGTTGATTCTTATGTTTTTCATATGGAAAATGATGTACAAATTCATTTGCTAGACCCAATAATGTACAAGTGAGATGATTGGTTGATAATTAGAGAAGATAGGAGAGAGAGAGAGTTGCCTTACATATTCTAATTGGTTGCCACATCATTGGGTTTGAAAAGTGGGTCTAATTTTTGGCTAGAATAGCAATGCCCTTTTCATATACTCCCAAGCACTGCCGTTTAATTTTGAAAGTTGTCTCAACACATAAATATATAGAAACTGTATAGCCTTATTCAACTTTGTTACAAGTTAATAATATTCTCTTCCAAGAAAATTATATTCTACTGATCTTTTGCCTAGCAGATATATGCTTCTAAGCTCCACCTAGTTTATTGGAGTGATCTAGCTATCATTTAGTCTTGGTTACAACATTGGGAGAATTGTTAACTTGAAGTTGATGAACAATGCAAAAAATTGGGCTCCTGAATTTCTTGTGCAAAAAGTGGATGATGAATTGCATTCCAAATATACTCGATTACCACAAAAACCCACAATTTACTCTGCTACCCATAAGAAACAGGATATAACTACTGTTCAATTGATTATTTAGTTCATTGCATCTGGTGTGTTTAGGTTAATATTATACACAACCATTGAACTCTTTTTTGGTTGCCTTCAAGAGCTATTTTCATGCATATTTCCTACATTTTAACATAGTTTCCGTATGTTCATCCTTTTTCTGCAACAAGTTGCAGGAGAACTTTCTTATAATGGGTACAAATTGGAAGAGTTTATTCCCTAGAAAACTTCTGCCTATATAAGTCAAAATGGCCTACACATCCCTGAAATGACTATGAGGGAAACACTTGATTTTTCAGCTCGCTGTTAGGGTGTTGGAAGCCGAGCAGGTATGGGTGCTTCGAACAAGCAACAAGGATCATATTATTTGTATATTCCTTATCAACTAATGGTACTAATGGTAATTGAAGTAAATTGTTTCTTGCTTGCCAGATATTATGATTGAGGCCAGCAAAAGGGAGAAATA
The DNA here is from genome assembly GCF_055761805.1 of Camellia sinensis. Classification (NCBI taxonomy): domain Eukaryota; kingdom Viridiplantae; phylum Streptophyta; class Magnoliopsida; order Ericales; family Theaceae; genus Camellia; species Camellia sinensis. The sequence goes on from NC_138962.1 coordinate 59,478,051, forward strand.
AGCAGGAATTGTTCCAGACCCAAACATAGATGCTTACATGAAGGTAATTTTGGTTTCTCTGGTCTTCTTTTTTCCCCATGTTTCAGGGTTTCCACTATGTTTCTTAAGGGATGGAATCTCCGGAATCTGGAATGTTACCCCATGAGAAACCAGAGTCTATGCATCTATACAGCCTTTTGTCGGTTTTGTAAGAATACAAGGATATTATTTTTCATGTGTGCATATGGAATGTGATGGTCTGAGTGTGTGTCTTGGGAAAATATATGATTTCTCACAAGTAAATTAATCAATGGAAATAAAAATTAATATGGAAAAATTAAATCAATAGCAACACAAGAATTTTTACGTGACAGGATCGAAATCCGATTCCACTATCAATCAAATAGTTTCTAAACGATTGCAAATGAGACACGAATGGTCTCACAAAATCACCCTAGGTGAATTCCAAATAATCACAAATAATTAAGAGGAAAGATCTCACCAAATAGATAAACAACATTGTCTTCGAAACAGAGTTGTAAATGACTCAAAATAATAACCCAAATCAACTTTAAATCAAAGATAACAACAACATCAATAAATCAAATCCATAGCATTGATCAAACACCAAAGTGAAAAGCACCCTGCACGGTCACCGAGATGAATCACCCAGCACACACAAGCCGCTGCCTTCTTCAGAAAAATACAAAACAATACTGAAGCAATATTGTTGATTCTTGGCTATTATATCTAAACGTTAGTTGCTATCAAACTGATTATAAAAAAAAAACTCATTAGGCTTCCAAAAGTTAGATCTAATATATTAAAAATATATTATAAACAATACCAAACCAAATTAAACTCTTTTAATAAACTAATTGGGTCTCAAACTCAAACTCCAATAAGGAGATATACCCCCCAACATGTCTCTCTCTCTCTCATTTATCTTTATTTTCTTTTTCTTTTTTTAATTATTAGAGGCTTGAAACAACTTTTTCTTGGGGTTCCTAATTACATTTTCCAACTTTAGTGATAAAGATAAGAAAAAATGGTTGATAGAAACTTGCAAGCTTAATCTTTTGCAAAAGAATTGTGTATTGATAAAAATTCTATCAAAACAAACAGAAGCGCAAAAATGGAGTCAACATATAATTATAATAGTAGGAGCTTATTGTGAATTAGTAAGAAAATCAGCTTACGAGCACAATAGTAGTGGTGTGAATGATAGTGTTGTGAGATATCTGCCTTATATTGTGCACAATTACATGATCTAGTTGACAGGCAACTCATTTAAGTGATGCAGGTAAAAATATTTGTTACATACTTTAAAAACAAAATTCTATTCTCTAATTTGGAGGAATCTTTCCACAAAACACAGACGCATGGCCCAAATTCTTAGTTGTATTTTATGTATGTGATAAGACCTTGTGTGATATTTGCTATATCTGACACAAGAGCCATTCCCTAATTTGGATGGCATGCATATTGGATGTGGTTAACCTTAATCTACTAAACAATTATATATTGACACACCTACTCTCAGTTTTCAATTTAACAACATAGCCCTTTAGGTGACTGCTTGCTAAGTATGATTTGTTGCATTGGTAGTGATGCTGCGCTTAAATCTCTATCATTCAATTGATGCTGGCATAATAATTGGTTTGATACGCTAAGGACACCTCAAAATCATTTTATTTAAGAATAGAACTTAAAATGCAAGTTGACATCAATTGACAAAATGCTAAGGTCATTTATTACATTTCTGATAATCTTAGTAAGTTGATGAGCTTATCTACTGTAACTTTTAACTGTATCTCCTTTTAACAGGTAATTTCCGTTGAAGGACGAAAGACAAACCTCCAGACTGACTACATCATAAAACTAACACTTTTAATAGAGCTTTCATTGATCTTCCTCTTTATACTTCATGCAAATGTTTTTACCTATTGATGATTTGGCCATCACTTCCATTTGTTAATCAGATTCTGGACTTCATTTCTGTGCTGACACACTGTCTGGAGATGCCATGAGAAGAGGTATCTCAAGTGGTCAAAAGAAGAGATTGACCACAGGTAGTCTTTCTGATTTTCTTTTCTGGTCTGGCATATATGTAGTTTGAATGCTTGAGTTTGACAGCTTCAGCAGATAATTCAACTCACAACTAGGATAACAAAAAAACAAAAGTAAAATTCAACTCATAACTAGGATAACAAAAAAACAAAAGTAAAATTCAACTCACGACTACATCATATTTGGCGTTGGTGTTAGTCTTTGGAAAAAATACATTACCATTATCAAGAAAAGAGCAACATTCAACTCATGTCCTTGAATGTTATTACTATGTGCATGTTTTTTTTCGAACAATAATTTGTATTGATATTTCACAGGCGAGATGATTGTAGGTCCCACAAAAGCTCTGTTTATGGATGAAATATCAAATGGCTTAGACAGTTCCACCACGTATCAGATTGTTGCTTGTCTTCAACTGCTAACACATATTGCTGATGCTACTGTACTTGTGGCACTTCTTCAACCTGCACCAGAAACCTTTGATCTCTTCGATGACATTATCTTGATGACGGAAGGGAAGATTGTGTATCATGGCCCCATAGTCATATTCTAGAATTTTTTGAGGATTGTGAGTTTAGGTGTCCTGAAAGGAAAGGGGCAGCTGACTTCCTCCAAGAGGTAAGTTTATCGTGGTTCATATTGAATTCTTACTCGCACTCTTATTTTCTTCAAGGGGTACTTTAAACTTTTATCTGCCATATTGATAATATAAATAATAAAGTTGTCGCTCTCTAACAATTGAAGTTTTAATGAGTTGGTGACTACGTAGATCCTATATTCAAACTTCACTACCGATCTAATAATTATAATACTTGCACGTTTTGCCACATGTGAAGCTTGCTTTCATATGAGTTAGTGGTTAACAATTTAACTACTACATTGTAGGTTATGTCAAAAAAAAGATCAAGCTCAGTACTGGCACCGAGCTGAACAACCTTATAATTACATTTCTGCTGATATGTTCTCCAAGAAATTCAAGGAATCTACCTTTGGGAAAAAGCTAGACAACGAATTATCAAAGCAGTTTATGAAGTCTCAGAGCCACAAGAATGCAATTTCTTTTAGCATATAGTCTCTTTCTAAATGGGCACTCTTTAGAGCTTGCACGTCAAGGGAACTTCTTCTCATGAGAAGGAATTCTTTTATTTATGTATTCAAATCAATCAAGGTTGTGATCGGTACTTTCTTATTCTTCCATACTTACTTTTTGTTCTTGGAATTTAATTTTTAGCCATTCATGCATTTGTGTCAATGTTGAATTGTTAATCTTCGTGTCTATGACCCCATATAACTTACAGAAGCTTCAATTCTTGTTCACTACAGCTTTGTAAGATTTTTGAAAGCTTTTCTGTATATTCAATTGTATATCTTTACAAAGTGTGCATCAGTTATATAGCCCTAATCTATGACAGAAAAAGGAAACACAAAGAAAAGGGAATTGCCTAAAATTGCCTAATTCCTAATATACCATATATATAATATATATTCTCACACCCCTACCCAAACTCAAGGTGTTTTAGCAGAAAACACTAAGAGTTTGCTAAGAAGAAACTGAAACGGAGCGATCTTGTGAGTCTTGGTGAAGAAGTCCGCAAGTTGCAAAGCTGAGGAAACAAAAGGAAGCAATATAGAGCTAGACTGCAGATGTTGTCGTACAAAGTGACAATCAATCTTAATGTGTTTAGTCCGTTCATGGAAGACAATATTGTGGGCAATCTGAATAGCACTGTGGTTATCACATTAGAGGGAGGTCGGAGAAGGCTGAGGTACACCCAAATCAGAGAAAAGACAACGAAGCCAAACAAGCTTAGCAGTAGCATGAGCCATAGCACGATACTCAGCTTCGACAGTAGAGCGAGCAACAACAGTTTGTTTCTTGCTTTTCCAAGAGATCAAGGAATCACCAAGAAACATACAGAAACCAGAGGTGGACTTGAGATCAGTAACATCACCAGCCCAATCAGAATCAGCATTGGCCACCAAGCCTAAAGAGGAAGTAGACGACAACAACAAACCCTAAAAGATGGTTCTCCAGAGATAGCAAAGAATGCGAACCAAAGCAACCCAATGGGTAGAGCGAGGAGCAGAAACGAACTAACTAACCACATGAACAGCATAAGCAAGATCAGGGTGAGTGACAGTCAAATAAACTAAACAACCCACCAACTCATGATAGACCGTGGGATCATCCAGAGGGACACAATTAGTAGAGTTGACCTTCACATTAAGCTCAATAGGTGTATCAAAAATCTTAGTATCAGTAAGACCGGTACAGTGAATAACCTCATTAGCATACTTGGCTTGAGACAAAAAAAAGTCCTTTGGAGAAGAGGCAACCTCAATACCAAATGGACCCAGATCCTTCATTTTGAAGGAGCAGAAGAGATGTTGCTTGACCTCAGAGATAGCAGAAGAATCAGAGCCAGTGATGATCATATCATCCACATAAAGTAGAAGAGCAACAAAATTAGCCGAGGTATATCTCAGAAACAAAGCAGAGTCGAAAGCAGAAGGATGAAACTAAAGCTCGGCAATAGCAGTTTGACAACAATCATACCAAGCGCGAGGAGACTGCTTCAAACCATACATAGCACGTCGAAGACGACAAACCTGCCCAGAGGAATAGAGAAGACCAGAGGAAGGACGCATGTTGACCTCCTCAGTGAGATAACCGTTAAGAAAAGCATTCTTAACGTCCATCTGATAAAGAGGCCAATGTTGAACAGCAACAATAGAAATCAAGGTGCGGACAATAGTCATCTTGGCAACAGGGGCAAAGGTCTCCTCATAATCAATATCATACTCCTGTGAGAAACCCTTAGCAACCAAGCGAGCTTTGTAGTGCTCGAGAGAACCATCAGAATGAGTCTTGACTTTATAGACCCATTTGCAACCAACCAAATTCTTGCCAGCAGGAAAATGAATCAACTCCCAAGTGTTAGTCTTCTGTAAAACAAACAACTCATCCTCCATAGCTTGAACCCAATTAGGATCCTGACAGGCCTTCGTGTAAGATTGTGGTTCTGAAAAAGAATGAATAACAGACAAAAAAGTACTATAGGAAGTAGAAAAACACGTATTAGACCAACCCAACCTATTTGGAGGACGACACTCACGAGTAGGATGTCAGTGTGCAGCAGGATCAGAGTCATCAGAAGCAGAATGAGGAGCAACAGGAGTAAAGACAACTGGTGGTGAGGAAGCCTAACGATAAGAATAGGCCAACAACGGAGGAGAAGAAAAAGCTGAAGAATGAGAGAGAGCCATAGGTGACGCAGACGGAGAAGTAGGAATAGGCTCAAGAGGAACAGTGGAGATGTATTCATCAGATGGGACCTCAGAAGAAAATGGGCCAATGTGAACCAAATCCCCTTTGGAAACTAGAGCAGTGAAAGGGAGAAGCTGAAAGTAAGACAGACGTTTGAGAAAGACAACATAACGGGAGACATAAAGGCAACGAGAGACAGCATCGTAACAACAATAGCCTTTTCTGAGTAAGACTGTAACCCAAAAAGACACAGAAGACAGACCGGGCACTAAGTTTGGTCCTATCTTTGTGGAGAAGAATGACAAAACAAGCAGACCCAAACACATGAAGAAAGAAGTAGTTAGGAATTTGGGAGAACAAAGCCTCATAAGGAGACCGACCAGAAAGAAAGGGAGTAGGCATGCAGTTGAGAAGAAAAGCAAGAGTAAGAACTGCCTCCCCCCTAGAATGAAGCTGGAACTGAGGTAGAAAGAATAAGAGACCTAGCTATCTCAAGGAGATGACGGTGTTTACGTTCGGCTCGACTATTTTGGGCAGGTGTATCTGTACAGGAAGTTTGTAAATGGTACCCAAATTGGCCAAATACTCACAAAACTCATTTTTAAAATATTCCCCACCCAAGTCAAATTGCAACACTTTAATGGTAGACCCAAACTGAGTAGTAATCATAGACTGAAAAGGTACGGTATATCTGATAAAAATCGGACTTCTGAGTCATTAGATAAACCCAAGTGTAATAGGTGCAATCATTAACAAATGACACATAGTATGCAGAAACTCCCCTTGGTGAGAATAGGAGAAAGACCCCAAACATCAGTATGAACTAAAGAAAACAATGTAGCAAATATAGAAGTACTGTTACGGAAAAGTAAAGCTATCATTTTGACAAGTTTACACCCCTGACACTCAGTAAGTTGACTAGGAGAAATTTTACTCAATATACCTGATTGAGCTAAAGACTGTAAGCAGTCAACAGACAAATGCCTTAATATGGAATGCCACAAATAGAAAGGATTGGACAAAGAATCTAACTGAAAAGAAGAAAGGCAGCCGGAGAAGTAGTCATAGGCAAATGCAAGCTCTCCACCACATAGAGGTCTCCAACTCTACTGCCAGTCCTAATATGTTGGTTGGACATCCGATCCTGTACAAAACTGATAGGAGAAGAAAAGACAACATCAAGGCCCCGTTTGTTTTGGGGTATGAGAGGGGGATTGGGATTAGGATAGCTGTGGGCCCCATTTAATGTGCTATTTGTTTACAGAGTTGAGGAAGGGACTGCTAAGCCGAAGGGCTTAGGATAGGCCTTGTAGATGAGATTCAGATGGGCCTCCAGGACTTGGTATTAGAAAAATAGTCTGGCGGACTAGAAATTTTTTATTTTTATTTATTTTTTATTTTATTTTTTACATGTCGGGCATTTTTTTTTTTTTGAACATTAATGTTTAATTTTTTTTTATTTTTTGTTAAGTAAAAATCATTATTTTATTTATTTTATTTTTTTTTGAAAATTTTTTATTTAATTTTTATTTTTTAAAATTTTTTTACACGTTGGGCATTTTTTTAAAAACATTAATGTTTAATGTTTTTGTATTTTTTTTATTTTTTTTATTATTTTATATTTATTTTATATAAAAATAATTTAACAATCCCTACACTAACAACTATCATCAAAGCAAACACAATTTTACTTAATCCCCTCACTATTAATCCCCTCACTATCAATCTCCTCCATTCTATCTCTGAAAACAAACGGGGCCCAAAAGCACAGACATCAAGTTGACTAATAGATAATAAACTGACAGATAACTGAGGAACATATAAGACAGATAGAATGGAGACTACAGACATAACAAACGGTGGGACAAACCCAACAGATATAACTGACATACCAGACTCATTAGCAGCATTAACAGTAATAAGAAAGGGTGGTGGAGCACAATTCTAGAGTAAAGAGAGATGATGAGTTATATGATGAGAGACACCATAGTCAAAAAGCCAGACAGACGAAGAGATACCTGAAGAAGACCCAAGCAAACTTGAATGAAGAAAGGAAACAACGGTGGCAGATGGAGATGGCTGGGAGGTAGATAATATATGCTGAAGCTGACTAATATGAGCAGTCAAGGAAGCCGACTCAGGATCAGGAGTTGAAGCAGATATAGTAGAACCGGCGGGAGGCCGAACGGTACTCAGAGGAGGAGGGCAGAACTTGATCGAAAATTGTTGAGAAGACGAGACAGACACAAGTAAAGTAGACAAACATCATTTCTTGGGACAATGATACTTCCAATGACCTCTCTGATGACAGAAAGCACACTCATCTGAAGCTAGTGGCCCTTTCTTGAGCTTTGTAGAAGGTTGAAGCTGATGGGTATCTGACATCGAAATGAACCAAAACAAAAAAGATAACTGATGGAGCAAAGTGTAATAAACAAAGACTGGATGGACCAAACTATAATAAAGCCAAACTGTAATAAACCAAAATTGTACCAGATGTGATCAGACCAACCACGAAGCAATACAGCGGCAATACAGAACTCCAGATGAGAGAGACCCAAGTCGAATCAGAGACTGCAACTAAGAACCTAAAGCTGAAGTCGAGGAAGAGAAGCCTCTAGAGAGAGAGACCTTCGCAAGATAGCTGCAAATCAGACAGAGATCGCAAGAGAGAGAGAGAGAGAGAGAGAGAGAGAGGGGTAGCGACTCCGATGGTGACAAACCAGACGAACCAGAGAGGGCTGATGGTGATGAACCAGGCAAACCAGAGAAGTCACGACTTACGGCTGATTACGAACCAGACGAACCAATGTGGGATCAAGATCGATGACCCTTCGACCAACGAACCACGACGGCGAGAAGCGAAGCAGCTAGGGTTTCGAACCTTGCTCTGATACCATGTAAGATTTCTGAAAGCTTTTCTTTATATTCAATTGTATATCTTTACAAAGAGTGCATCAGTTATATGGCCCTAATCTATGATGGAAAAAGGAAACATAAAGAAAAGGGATTTGCCTAAATTTCCTAATTCCTAATATACCATATATACAATATATATATCACAGTTATCATTGCATCTATCACAATGACTGTATTTTTGAGAATGCGAATGGCTGTTGATGCCATTCATACAAACTATTATCTGGGTGCTTTGTTCCATGCCCTTATCATACTTTTTTTTTTTATGGATTCCCAGAGCTATCCATGACTGTTGGAAGACTTGCAGTTTTCTACAAACAAAGAGATTTGTACTTCTATCCAGCTTGGGCATATGCAATCCCAGCCACCATTCTCAAGGTTCCTCTTTCAATGTTGGTAACTTTAGTTTGGACATCTCTGACTTATTATGTCATTGAATACAGTCCTGAGGCTGGAAGGTTAGTTTTACTTGACAAGGCTTACATTTTATTCTTCCTTGTATATTATATATATATATATATATATATATGTTGTTTTCCTTCAAATATGTCTTTGATTTGAACAAGTTGTCAAATTTGTACCAATATTTGTATCAACTACTCAGCAATTTAACTCAGTTTTTTCATGGATTAGTCATCTAGCAACTGCAATCTTCACTAGTACTTTCAAATAGGCCCGGCCCTGGCCATAGGCCCACAAGGCCATGGCTTAGGGCCCCTCAAAATAGGCCCAAAATAGGGGCCCCTCCTATTATAAGTTAGTATTATATATTGGGCATGTTTTAAGTCCAAAAAAAATTTAAAAAAGGTCCAAACTAACTTAATTTTTTTGACCCATTAAAAGGCCAATAGTTAAGGCTCAGCCCAACCATTTGAAAGGCCCATTTTTTCTAATTCCTAACCCTATCTTCTATTAATCCAACATTCCCTACATTTATTTGATATAGCACACACCAGCAGCTTAAGGACGGAGCAGCAGCAAACAGGTAAATTTTTTTTTTTTTTATATTTAATTAATTAAATATTTATCTTGTCTCTTGCACAATTAATTGCTATTATAATATTGGTATTTACATCATCAAGAAGAATTTATTTAAGTTTAATAGTTCACATCACATAATTTAAAAGTTTTGTATTTTGTTAAGTGGTGGTGCTCTTGTTTTGAATTTTGATTTTAAAAAATATTTTGATCTCAGCACAGCATGCACACGTAATTTTTTTTTTTCTATTCAATTAATTAAAAAAAAATTCTAAGTATTTTTTGTGATTTTAATACAAATATTTTGTCCTTTACCTTAATTTTTTTTTTTTCATTCAATAAAAAAAAATGTGAAGGGCCTCAGAAATTTAGTAGTTGATTATCGGTTTTGGGCCCCGAAAATCTCAGGACCGGGCCTGTTTTCAAATAAACACGCATACCCAACACAAACTGTTAGGTCACCAGTAGTGCCAAAAACATAAGCTGATAAGAAATGGGCCCAACATTGTATATCAAGCTATCCAATATAAACATCTTAATGTTGTATTAATTTCTATCATTGCCTTGTATCTTAGGTTCTTTCGCCAGTTCTGTCTATTTTTTGCGGTACACTGGGCAGCAACATTTATGTTTCATTTCTTAGCATCTATCTTCGCACCATGGTTGCTTCTAACACAGCTGGGAGTTTGTTGATACTGTTTGTCTTTTTATTTAGTGGTTTCTGTATCCCAAAATATAAGGCTTCAATAACTCTTTTCCAATTTTATTTTTTTATAGTTGTTTAGGAAGATGAACTTAAACCGTCTTGTTGATTGCAGCCTCTATTCCAACTTGGTTGAGGTGGGGATTTTGGATTTCCCCGATGACATGGTGAGATAGCCCTTGCTTTAAATGAATTTCTTGCACCTAGAAGGCAAAAGATGAGTATCTGAAAGCCAGAGTTGTTGCTTCCTCTAACACAATATTCAAGTTGCTTCTTGTGGCACTGTACAAATTCTATGAGTTTCATGCTGAGACAGCAGCTTAGCAAGGGCTAGATGAGGACCACTTCTAAAACAATAATGTTGGAAGGCCAATTATACAGGATATCATTCTTTATATCAGTTACCATTAGCAACAAAATTTCTCAATTTATTGGGTAGACAACAAAATCCCATCCACTTGATCATCCTCACGAGAACCACATTTCTTTAGCATGAACTCCACCTATTTTCACCAATGCTCTAATGCTTGGAATTTTTACCATGAACTTATCATTTTTCCAATACCTCATTGCTCAATTTTTATTTGCCCAAGCATAATCTATGTACTCTGTACCTTCTCTTCCCGATATCATGGAATGTTCAGAGTTCTAATTAAGTTGTCCAGTACATTTTCATCCATAAAATTGTCTTCATTTGGGCGCTGCACATCTTATTGATATGTCAATCCTTGTTGGCAATATTGCTGCTTACTGTTTATTTTAGTTGGAGTTACGTGTCGCTTTCTATCATTTTTCTCTCTTTTCTAGATAATATGATATTTTACCCTTTTATGGTAATCATAATTTGTAGATTAGATGCTTGTGATGATCTTTTAGGCTATGTTTGGATCATGGATTTTGACAATGATTTAAAAAAGGAAAGGAAAATGGAGAAAAGATCTAGCTTATATTTCATTGAAATTTCACTCACATTTTCCCTTTCCCTTTCCAAATCCTTATCAAAATCCATAATCCAAACACAACCTTAAAGTTTAATATATGAGTCGGTGCACAGACTTTTGGATCTATGATATTTAACAAAGGTTTTGGGACTGCTTGTTTTACTTATAATTTATTTAGTAATCAAGTAAATAGATGGCCATGATCTGCTTATTCATTCTATGCTCTTCATTATTTTGTCTAGACATTGACAGCGAATACTACCATAGGGCAAGAAACACTTGAAAGCCGTGGATTGCACTTTCACGGATACTTATTTTGGATATCACTTGGTACCTTACTTGGATTTATAATAATTTTCAACATTGGATTTACCTTGTCCTTAACCTTCTTAAACTGTAAGTTTGTCTTTTGATTACATGAAGTCAACATAAGAATTGTAGAGTGATACGTGCTTATTTCATTTCAAAATGAATTTAGCTCCTGGTTCTCGTGCTATTATTTCAAATGAAAAGCTTTCCCAAATTCAAGGATCTGAAGATTCCTCTGGTGCTGCCAATGCAGAAGTAAAATCTACGGATTCTCCTAACACTACTACAAAATCTCATAAAGGTCGTGTATTTTTAGATTTTTCTTCATTCTCTTATAATTATTGAAACCATTGCTTCACATGATTCTTTTCCTTTATTTATCGTCTTATAAGTTTATTCCTGTTTCACTTAATAAGGGTGGGCAATCTTATTTTACAGGTCAAGTGGTTTTACCTTTTGAACCCCTAACTCTGGTGTTTCAAGATGTGCAATACAAGGTTGACACCCCTGATGTAATCATATAAACAAATCTCTTATAAATCTTATGTACCTGTTAAATATTTAGAACTAATTGGATCAAATTACACTGGTTAATTGTGTCATTTTTCTTTGATTTCAGGCAATGAGAGAAAGGGGCTTCACTCAAAAGAAAAAAAAAAATCCAACTTCTTCGTGATATTACAGGTGCATTTAGGCCTGGTGTTCTTACAGCATTGATGGGTGTCAGTGGAGCTGGGAAAACAACTCTTATGGATGTTCTTGCTAGAAGAAAAACTAGTGGCACTATTGAAGGAGATATTAGAATTGGAAGGTTTCCTAAGGCTCAGGAGACGTTTGCTAGGATTTCGGGTTACTGTGAGCAAACCGACATACATTCTCCACAAATTACAGTTGAAGAATCAGTGGCTTATTCTGCTTGGCTGCGTCTGCATCCTGAAATTGATTCAAAAACTAAATTTGTATAGGGAAGTTAAATTTACTCTTTAATTCTACAACAATAGTTTAAACATTATTTTACTTTTGTTGCTGCTGCACATCTTTGCAGGAATTTGTGAAAGAAGTCCTTGAGATCATTGAGCTTGATGAAATCAAAGATTGCTTGGTTGGCATGCCCGGTGTTAGTGGTTTATCAACTGAGCAGAGAAAGCGGCTTACGATATCCGTGGAGCTTGTTGCTAACCCCTCTATTATTTTCATGGATGAACCTACAACGGGATTGGATGCAAAATCAGATGCAATTGTTATGCAAGCAATGAAGAACGTGGTTGAAACAGGAAGAACAATTGTTTGCACCATTCACCAACCAAGCATTGACATATTTGAAGCATTTGATGAGGTAGGAAAGCAATTAATGAACTATTTTAAGAGAACTTGGAACATAAAGTCAATTTGGATACTGAAATGGAATTAATTATGCGAGTTTTAACTCGGAAAATTACATTCCCAATTGCCTTCTACTAAAGAAATGACACATGAAAGGGCCAAGTTCAAGACTAGCGTTACCTCTTGATTTGAAACCTTTCAAATATTTAGTATTACTATTATTATCTTTGTGAGAGTTGGTATTGTGGCCAGTTCTCTTAACAGCTTGACCTATTATTGCAACTGCCTTCCTAACAAGGTATCTATAGCTTTTACTTCTCAGAAGTATTGGTTAATGTCTATCCATGTGTATTTCAACCATTTTAAATGTAGAAGTTCGACTAAGTTTCTATAAGCTCAGCAACAGGTTTTTCTATTGTTTGATGATGTTGAATGTTCCTTGCCACGAAAATCTTTTAAATTATTTATTTCTTTCACAGATAATAGCTAGACCTTCTATTTGTTGCCCTCTATTGCATCATAGTGAAATTTTGTCACTTGTGCATAATCAATTCAAGACATGTTTGACATTTACAGAGAACATCCACTTTTAAAACTTGTCTTCTAATTCTAATCCAATTTCATATTTGTGATTCAATGTAAATAAATTAGGTCTAATGCCTCCTTGGCATTGATTGCGGTTAATTCTGTTGAAATCCGGTGGATGAATTATTTACTCTAGACTGCTGGGTCAACATTCAAGCAGTGTCACCGAATATTTTGAGGTCAATTTGCTGCAGGAATACATGAACGTCTTCAATGATTTTTCCCCTTAATTAGGGGTTGTTTGGGATGTTCTAAATAAGTGCACTTTTTGACTTTTTATGAAATATGGGTTGGGTTTGAAATGATGTGGTAGAGAGGTGATGTGAGTTAAATAAGATAGTGACTTTTTAACTTTTTAGCTTTTTCAAAGTATGCCAAACCAGGCCTTAGTGTACATGATATGCTTCTAAAAGTAGAAATTTAAGTATTGTTTCATCTTTATTTCAAGCATTTCTCTCTAACAGGATATCTCAGGGGTGCTAAAGATAAAAAAAATAATTACAATCCAGCAACGTGGATGTTAGATGTCACTTCTACATCGGCAGAAGCTAAACTTGGTGTTGTTTCACCCAAGTTTATAAGAACTCTGTCTTGTATCAGTAAGTTCAACTGCTCACTAATTTCTCTTCGGAGTTAGGATGGTCATTACAAACTTGCTGGGTGTGGCTGCAATGCGGATAGGGCTGCAAATGAACAGACCCGTTCATGAACAAGCTCAAGCTTGGCTCGGTAAGAGCTCATTCGAACTCAGTTCGTTAATTTTTTTTGCCATTCAAGCTCGAGCTCGAGCTCGTTAATTTTTTAATAAACAAGCCTAAACATTCTAAAGCTCGGCTCTTTAGCTGGCTCGTTCAATATTTATTATTTATATATTAAATAATATAAAAAATATGTATAAAAAATAAGAGAAACATGCTATTTATATATTTAAAAAATATAAATGTAAATAATACTTAACTATAGATAGTATATTTATATAATAGTGGTAGTAGATATTATTATTTTAGCAAAATATGGACTTTTTTTTAGTATGTTTATACATATTGTATATATAATTGTATAATCAAAGTTTTAATTGTAACTTTAGTCTAACATGCAAGTATGAATTTATAAATTTTTTGGCTCGTTAAGGTTCGTGAACAGGCTCGAGCTCAAGTCGAGCCTAAGCCAACTCGGCTCGAGCTCGGTTCGTTAAATTTTTATTCAGCTCGAGCTCGTTAAAATCTTAATAAACAAGCCTAAACACACCAAAACTTGGCTCGGCTCGGCTCGGCTCGTTTGCAGTCCTAAATGCGGAGTAGTCTATCTACTGAAAATAAGCATCTTTCAAATTTATTAGTCATGTGGACGTTTTCCCCAATATATCTCTCAAATTGTTTAGGCTTTTGTGGTCTTAGGTGATCTTAAATGGTTTTTGGGAACCCATGCTATTTGTGTACTAGAGGGCTCTTTTGATTTCAAGGAATTAAGAGAGTTCAAATGACTACTTAGCAGCTTTATTGTTTTTGATGACTGCATTGTGGTTATATGACAATCCACTTGTAGCTAATGTTTGAGATCTTACATTTCTTCTTGAAGCTCAAGTTGCTCCGCTAGTAGCGTAGTCGTTACATGAGGTCTTGGATGAATTCATTAATGACTAATTACAATAATCTTCCGTTTGATGTAAAAGACTGTAAAAGACGGATATTGGCATTGATAATGCATTCAAATTTTACTTGGAATTTCTGTGAGAGACTACACTTCTTTTTCTCCTAGACAAGATGAACTACTAGAAACCAGTTACTTATGATACGATAATGATTGTTTTATGATGACAGTCTTCACTTGTGTATGACTCATTTTCGGTCATTGTAATTGTAGGAACAATAAAGAACTTGTAAATAGGTGGAGTACTCCACCTTCTGATTCAAAAGGGTTGTATTTCGCAACCCGCCTTTCACAAAATGGGGACAGTTCAAATGCTGCCTCTGGAAGCAACACCTGTCTTACTGGAGAAGTCCAGCATGTACAACATGCAGCGTTTCGTGTACATGATTGTAACATCTTTGCTTTTTTGGGTACTGTTTTGGAATCAAGGAAAGAAATTGTAAGTAAATCAAATTGAGTTAGATTGTCAATGGTTTGATAGATTAGAAGATATCAGAAACAAAATGCCTTCGGATTTTTTGATTAAAAAAAATCGTAGTTAAAAACTTTTTTTTGTTTTCTTCTTTTCAAGTATGCATTATGTATTTCATAGACAAAAAATACCACCAAATGCAGTTCTCTGATTCCTTTGAACTCGGATGACTATGTTTATTGGATTTCACAAAATTTTAAATTTTAAATGAACGAATCAGTCAAACTGAAATCCATTCAGCCTAATTAGTTAAGTTAAAAGATCAATTAACTTATATAAAAATTAATTAATTACTAAAACTTTTAAATATTATTTTAATTTTAAAATTTAAGCTATCTTGAATTAAAATATACACAATATTACAAAACATAAAATTCATTTTATATATAACTAAAACAACTCACTTCTTCCTTATTTTCTCGATATGAAATTACAAAATAAAAAATAATAATTTTTAGACATAATTTATTTCTAATCAAGCAATCAATCATTCAATCTTTAAATTTAATCAATATGTTTAATAAAACTATTAAAATTGCAATTAAACCAATAAATTAATCAAACTAAAAATCATTCAACCTAATTGACTACACAAAGATTAATTAATTAAAATTTTAAATTATATTAAATTAAAATATACACAACACTACAACATTAATAAACTCATTTTCTAAGCCCAATGATATAGTGTTATTAGTTAATGATTGGAAAAAATATGAGACAGTCATTTAAGAATTGCAACCACAGAAAATGAACGTACAAATTTGTTAAATATCACACTTCGAAAATTTGAAAAACTAACATAAAGACCAACGTGCATCAATTTAAGAATAGCTAACACAACAAAGACAAGATAATAGAAAAGGTTCAAATTTGTTAAATACCATGATGAGGAGGTGAAGGTTTGTCTTCAGAGTAACAAGATATATTTACAAACATAAATGAAATGTGCAAAGCAGCTGATATGAAATAGAAATCCTATCATACTAAACAATATTTGCATATTCGCTTAATTTTCACTCAAATGCCCAGGCATTCTCCCTGCGAACCAACTCTTCTTCCTCAGGGGTGAAGACTGACGTGATGTTAAACATCTTGTAGATCTCTTCCGGAGTTTTCCCCTTAATTTTGTCTGCCACTGCCTGACAAGTCAAATCTAGCAGGCTCTTGACATTAAGATAATTTGCTGCCTGTATATAAGATTAAAACAAACACAAGGATATGTCACAATTACTAGTTATAAATAAAGATGGACTTCACAGAAGATGACTAGTTCTAAGGCTCCGTTTGGCAAGAGCTAAACGGGTTTTTTTAGCTATTTTAGTCACAAAAGACAAAATATGCTATTTTAGCCACAAAAAACAAAATATCACATCCAACCCATAATCATTACATTCTTCTCTCACAAAAAAAGCCAAAAAAGCCAAAAAGCTAAAAAGCCCTTCCCAAACCAAACTTTTTAGCCCAGGCTAAAATAGCTAAAAAAGCCAAAAAGCCGAAAAGCCGACCCACTTCCCAAACGGAGGCTAAATAAGTTGGTCTGGTCAATTTTTGCAATCAGTACAAATAGTGCAGCCAACATAGTTTTAAAAGTCAGTACGAAGGCCCACCAACCAACCATCCAATACGTAGAAGCTGCATGGCATAAAAATGTACCATATATGCTGACCTCATCCCGAACTCTTCTCCAAAGCCGGCATATAGAACTCGGACACAATTTCCGGTAGACAAGTTCACATTTTGAAGATTCAAGTGCTACAATAAGGCTTTATGATGCTAAAAAGCACACAACAAACCAAGGGAATATTATTGTATGATGATATTATATTAACAATTACCACAAGCAACAAGTCATCAGCAGCTATATTTACCAGACCTAAATTCCCACGCTTTTTATTTACAGGATCAAGGAAATAATATAACAGTATCCTTTCCAAGTGTTCAAACCCAGACATATTTGCTGCAAATCACTACAGTGAGTTGTCCTTTATTTGATAGAGTTCACTGTTTCTCTGTGTAATCCAACTTGTGTCCCACAATCTATAATTAAGCAATACTAATTTTCATTCAACGCTACCCAATATCCAATACTGTTGCATTAATATTCTACGCCAAATAAAATAATGTCACTATAATACAAAGTCAACCAACCAAACAAGAAACAAAACAAGAAGTAATAATTACTTTTCAAGAGTATGACAGTTCATCAGCTACAAGAAATTCAGAAGTGAAAACTACATAACTCCATCTACTTTTTTGGGGAAATATGTTTCCACATTAACAGTATAGTAAGGCCTCGTTTGGCAAAAGGCTATTTTAGCCAATTAGCCAAAAAGTTACTAAATTAGCCAAAAAGCCAACAACACATACCAAAAAGTCAAAGATTCTCTTTTCTCTCTACTTTTTGCACATCTTTTCGTAATTAGCCAAAAAGTCATCCCAAACATACAAGTTTTTTTTACCTACCTTTTTAGCCAAATAGCCAAAAAGTTACTAAATTAGCCTGTTCCCAAACGAGGCCTAAGAATTTTCAAAGTTGTCCATTTATTAAATGCATTCAAACTTAACCAAAAGAGGATAACATTATTAGTATCTTCACTTTTCAAGATGGTTAACCTTTTTGGGACATCCCAAACAGCAATGGGAAGGTGGGTGTATGGTACCTACTCTGTTAGTCTAAATATCATCAATATCAATGTAACCAATAATTTCCCAATTTTAATATAATTCTTCTTGTTTTCCAAATCAAAGAAACATATAAATAACATCTTGACTTTGTTTTCAATATAGAACAAATTTTCAACAGTGTCCCTCTGTTAACCTAACCATCTTGACTTTGTTAACCATTTTAGGACATCAAAATAACAATGGGAAGAGTCTAAATAACATCAATATCAATACAATCCATAATTTCCTAATTTTAACATAATTCTTCTTGTTACCTAAATCAAAAAAAAAATACCAATATCCCGTATATGTGAAAAAAAAAAACTCTAAAACCTTGTGCTATTAGAAATCAATAATGAAAAATATAGTTTTCTCAACGACAAATTCACGCTTTACATAAATTAACAGATAAGTTTCGAAACCACAATACAATCAAAATCAATAAATCGATAAAAACCCTAATCACCAAATCATTAGGCAATCAAAAGGATAAAATCTCAATAATCAACGAGATCAAAAAGGGAGGAGAAAACCAAACCAAAATGAGATCGAAGAGGGTGCCATGATCTACTTTGACGAACTCGGTATCAAAGTTCTTGAGTTCATCCTCAGCAATCTTGTCGTCGAACGTAGAGCTATCGACGTGCCTCTTGCAGTACTCGATGACCATGGCCAAGATCTTACCAGTAACGTTTGGCAGAGGAATGCTGGTATCGGCAAAGCCGTCCTCGATTATACACTTGATAGTCTGCCACTCAATCGCCACCGCTTCCTCAACCTCGAAGGTCTCGCCATCAGAGCTCTTCAACTCGATTATATTTGAAGTCGACATAGCTTCTTAATCTCAGAATCGAAGAAGAAAACCCTAACCCTAAGATAGAGAAAGAGAGCGAAACATAGAGAGACAGATAAAGTAGTGAGAAACGATTTTGAGAACAACGCTGCTGCAGAGGTGCAGCCGTACAGCTCTAGTGAGCTGTCAAGTAATAAAAAAAAAAAAAGAAAAAAAAAATACTTAGAAATATTAATTAGTATTTTCACTAATTAGGTGGCAGTGGATCCCGTCATTAATGATGTGATGTTTTAGTCTTCGAGTTGTATTTTTTTTTTTTACTTTTTTAATGCATTAGTGCTATTAGTGGTGATGTTTTTAGTGGGATGAATCATTGTTGAAAAAAAAAGCTGTGAAGTAAAAGATAAAAGAAGGGGTAGAAAAAGACAAATTAGAGCTCCATTAGTGGTCTTTTTTTAGAGGTCTAAATCATTTTTCTTTGAATAATGTTTTAGAGTACTAAATTGGGAGCTCTAGAGTATCACTAATGATGTGGCACAGTGGCCCCCACCAAAGTGATGTGATGTTTTGGCTTGAGTTTTTTTTTTTTTTTTTTAAGCTCATTAGAGCTATTAGTGGTCCAAAAATTAGTGGGATGAATCACCACTCTTTTTCTTTTGAGAACAACACTGCTGCAGACCTCTAATTAGAGGTGCAGCCATACAGCTCTAGTGATTTGTCAAGCAATAAAAAAAAAAAAAAAAAAAAAAAAAAAAAAAAAAAGTGAAGTAAAAGACAAAAGAAGGGGAAGAAAAAGACAAATTAGAGCTCCATTAGTGGTCTTTTTTTAGAGGTCTAAATCATTTTTCTTTTGAGAACAACGCTGCTGTAGACCTCTAATTAGAGGTGCAGCCGTACAGCTCTAGTGAGCTGTCAAGTAATAAAAAAAAAAAAAAAAAACAGTGAAGTAAAAGACAAAAGAAGGGGAAGAAAAAGACAAATTAGAGCTCCATTAGTGGTCTTTTTTTAGAGGTCTAAATCATTTTTCTTTTGAGAACAACGCTGCTGCAGACCTCTAATTAGAGGTGCAGCCGTACAGCTCTAAACTCTTATTTACAGAAGGTCGGGTGTATTGAACCGACTTAAATTTAAAAATTTATTCAATTATTTTAAATAAATTTTAGGGACTTCTTAACAATCATTTTGGAAGAGTTCATTTGGACTCTTTTGACTCTTTGAGCCACAAAAGACAAAATAGACTATTTGAGTCACAACAGACAAAATATCACATCCAACTCATAATCATTACACTCTTCTCTTACAAAAAAGTTAAAAAAGCCAAAAAATCAAAAAATCCTTCCCAAACCAAGCTTTTGAGCCCAGGTTCAAATAGTCAAAAAAGCCAACACACTTCCCAAACGGAGGCTTAGTTCTTATCCTCTTGCCTATATTATTATCTATCTATATTATTTATATAATAAAGTAGGATGGTTTTTAAATTTGTCTTATATACATTTGCCTTACTAGAATATTTAAATGGCTCAAATTTATTTAAACTATAAAACAACAGCTGAGATTAGGGGTGTGCATAATACCGCCGAAACCGCCAAAACCGTCAAAATCACACCGAACCGCACCACCAAGGCAAATTTGTTATTATTTGCCAATCGAACCGCCGGTTTTTGGTAAGAAAAATGGCAAATTCTAGTGACACTTTTATCAATCCGCCGGTTTCTATTTTTCTTCAAAACCGCACTGACCCGCACTGCTATTAAATCATGTTTTATAAGATTTAAAAAATTCTTTTTTACTTAAGTTTACTTGTTGTTCTATACCTTAGAATATAGTATTACATTACTGTTCGAGGGGAATTTAAGATGTTAGTAATCCAAAATAAAGTTGGATTCCAATTCACTTTTCAATTTTTTTTTTTCTGGCCATGTTGCAAACTTGCATCAGCTCACTTTTCAATCTAAATACTTTTCAACAGTAAACATTTTCAATATATTGTAAATCCTGAATGATATTAATTTTATGTATTGTATTTGATCATTGTAGCTTCCATAGATGCTTGTAATGAACTGATGGCATAGTCGTTGATATTATCATGTTGTTGCTACATTTGCTGCATCAGAAGAAACCTTCACAAGATGCTTAACGTCACGGTATCTCTCGTCTTTTTTTTACTCTTTGATTTAAATTTTGTAATTTGAATTATATTTTTTACAAACCGCCAATCCGCCCGAATCGCCAAGATAAATCCGCAATTATTTGTCAACCGAACCGTCGATTTTTGATAAGAAAAATGACAAATTCTATTGACACTTTTATCAATCCGCCACCCGCCATACGGTTTCTATTTTTCTCTCAAACCGCACCGACCCGCACCGCGCACACCCCTAGCTGAGATATATATTTTAAACAATATCTTACATGTACATTTTCTATTTTTCTGCTTCTCTCTCTTACTTTTTCGTTTTTTCACTAATCATTTTATGATCCTATGATCCCACCTTCCCCTCTCTTTTTTTTTATTTTTTTTATTTTCTGTCTTTTTTATTTTTCTCTCTATTTATGTTTTTTATTTCCTCCTTTTTTTTCACTTTTTTTTATTTATATTATATGAAAAAGTCTGCGATCCCAGAATCAAGAGCCATATTTTACTATACGTAGTGGAGATTATATTAATGAAATTTTTATTCCACAAATTTAGTGAATTTGAACAATTATTTTTTATTTTTAAATATATTAAATACCTGATAGACTTCATAAATTTAGACCTTATATGAATCTTCAACATCTATATAATAAAGCATGATGGTTTTTGAATTTGTCATACACACATTTGTTCTACTAGGACATTTAAATGGCTCAGATCTATTTTAAATTATAAAATAACGACTAAGATATATTTTTCAAAAAATATCTTACATGTACATTTTTTATTTTCCTACTACTCTCTCTTACTTTTTCCTTTTTTTACTCAGCCTTCTATGATCCCATGATCCCACCTTCCTCTCTCTTTTATTTTTATTTTTTTTATTTTCTGCCCTTTTTATTGTTCTCTCTATTTGTTTATGTTTTTTATTTTCTCCTTTTTTTTCACTTATTTTTATTTATATTATATGAAAAAGCCTGCGATCTCAGAATTAGAAGTCAGATTTTATTGTGTGTAGTGGAGATTATATTAATGAACTTTTTATTCCAAAAATTAAATGAATTTGAACAATTAATTTTTATTTTTAAACATATTGAATACCTGATAGACTTCATAAATTTAGACCTTATATGAATTTTCAGCATATTTTAATGAAGTAGAATGGTTTTTGAATTTTCAACATATTTTTGTCCTATTAGGATATTTGGATGGCTCAGATCTGTTCAAATTATAAAATAATAGCTTAGATATATTTTTGAAAAAATGTTCTACATATACATTTTCTATTTTCCTGCTTCTCTCTCTCTCTCTCTCTCTTACTTTTTCGTTTTCTCACACCCCTCCTTCCATGATCCCATGATCCCGCCTTCTTCTCACTTTTCTTTTTATTTTTTTTATTTTCTCCCGTTTTTATTGTTCTCTCTATTTGTTTATTTTTTTATTTTCTTCTTTTTGTTCAATATATTTTACACATATTTCCATACAATGTATGTATGCCCATAATACACTAGGACATTACGAGCATACATACAATTTGCATATAATTATATAAGCAAAAGCAGTATTATATATATGTCCGTGAAAATTATATATATGCTAGGCACATCTATCTATCTAGCTATATATTATATAAGGAAAAACGAGTTTTCGTGAAGAGTTTTGTGAGAATTCCAAAATTTTATAATAAATTTGTGATTTTATCAAATTAAAAAATAGATTTAAATAGTATTGAAATTACAATTATATTATAATCTTAACATTATTTACACCGCGCTTTCAGGAACGGGCATACGCTAGTATCTATACTATTATATGTGAGGCTTCACTTCTCTTTTTTTTTTTGAACTAAGGCTTCACTTCTCTTTGTTCTCACATTTCTTGGCTCAGAGCTTTCTTTCTCTACCACCCCCAAATAATCCATGGCCACCGCATCCCCAAAGCTCACTTCCAAAGTCCTCTTCCTTCATTCGCCGCCTCATTGCCAAAAACTACGACTATTGCTGCCGTTGTGCTGCCCAACCACCGCCTCAGTAAGCCCCTTACCTTTGATTTCATCTCTAATCTCTCTCCGTAAAATTACGTGTAAGGCTACTGAAGTCTCGGTGGTCGAGGACAAGGGCGGCGGAGGTGGAGTGAGTGATGAGAAAGGGAAGAACTGGGTATCGATGGTGCCAGTAGCGAAGTTGCAGAAGGGAGAGTGACGCGTGATAATTCAGGGTAGAGAGACTAAACTGTCATTGTGGTACAAATATGACATTATTGCAATTGAGAACGGGTCTCTTGCTGAGGGCGCTTACTCTAAAGGCTTGCTCAATGCCAAGCTTACTATGGGATGTCAATGCCAATTTGTTTCTTTTTCTTTTCTTTTCTTTTTTAAATATATGTATATGGGTCCATCAATTTATATATGTATATAAGAATTGATGATGTATGTTGGTACTTTTGCCTTTTCTATATATGAATGTGCATATTACTACCACATATAGTCCAGTAAACAAGTTGAGTCGAATTGAGTAATAGATTCTTTAACCTTATATTAAAAACTTAATTAGCTTCAAAATGTGTTTAATTTTGTATCATTTTCAACTAGTGGTAGACTTTTACTGTCTTGACGAACGCTCTCCTGGCTCTCTCCATCCACATGAATCCCAACAACTACACCGTAATCTTCTCGTCTCTCTCTAGAATTTTCTCTAGAAAATGTGAGAAGTTTTATTCTGTGGAAACAAACAGGACTGAGGTGGATTGGGTTTTAAATAGGGACCATTTTTAGTCCAAATAAATAAAAAAATGTTCAATTTTTTTTTTATAAAATCTCTTTGATTATAAGTGTTATAAGAGTCAAGTTTGTATTTTTCTATTTTATGTATTTTTATGTTTTTATATTCATTGTTTTATAAAAAAATTATATTCAATCTTTTTTTTGGTTCCTGTTTCACCTTTTTAAGCTTTTGTTTGTTTTTTTATATATAAATTCTATTTTTTAAAAATTGATTTATTTGTTCACGTAACTTTTTTTTTTGGTGTCTAGTGCTTTTAAGGTTCCCTTCTTTTTTTTTTTAAAATAGTTTATTGGGGTTTTGGCTATGCTTATTTTATTTTTTTATAAATCTCTTTGATTGTAAGTGTTTTAATAGTCTTGAGTTTGTATTTTTGTATTTTGTGTGTACTAATTTAATTATACTTTTTATTTTCTTTATTAAAAAATAAAAGGAGATGAAAAGTTTCATTATATTATCAAGTTCCTTAGGGACAAAATTTGACTATTATTTTACTTTGTTTATATCAAAAAAATTCAACATAATTGTTTATATTTCTTTGTGTATATCAAATCTATTTGACTATAAATATTCTAAGAATCTTGGATTTATAATTTTAAAAAGAGTACTATTTTTTTAAGAATTATTATTTTATTTTGTTTATATCAAAATTGTAAGTGTTCTCTATTTATTTTTTTAATAAGTTTGTGATGTATAATCATTTTTAATAATATTTTTTTAATTTGCATACACATCTTGTGTGCCCGACTGCTAGTTATTATATATGTTAGCAATGATTTGATATTTAAGAGTATAATGGTTTCTCTTTCTGTTATGTGACATATTTTTTTATCTTAAATTAAAAAAATATTATTCAAATGCATGAGCAAAATTTTAAACTCAAGATTTTAAATTTTATTCTCAAGATTTTAAATTTTATTATTATACTTACTTATCTAAATGGTATACGTATCAAATGTGTCACCTACTAATATATGTATATATATATATATATATATATGGTATCAGCTGTGAATTTGCTGGTATTTGACGGGGTTTGGAATGAGATGGGCAGAGTTGAATAAGGTTGATTTGATTGGGCTAGGGGTTTTTTTTGTTTTGTTTTGTTTTTTTTTTGTTTTTTTGATTGGGCTAGGGGGTTTACTTGGTGAGAAGTAGAGGGTTTGGGCTTGGATTTGGGTTTGAAGAAATCGACATGAAATCGAAATTCATAGCCATGGAAGCTTCCAATTCCAAGTAACAAAACCCAAATGACGAAAGATGATGCGTGAGTCTCAATAGCCGCCATCTTAATTTGAGACAACGGGGCATTTTGGGTACATAGTAAAAAGTTAGTTTTTTTTGGCTTTTTAACTTTTTTTTAGTTAAAAAAATCATAAAAAAACTAGTTTTTTTAGCACAAAAAAATCAAAAAGGTACCAAAAAAAAAAAAAAAAAAAAAGCCAAAAATATTAGTTTTTTACCAATTTCCTAAAACACCATAACATTTAAGTTTGGTAGATATATTTTGAAGCAGATTTTAAGGGCTTGTTTGATTTGTATTTTAAAATATAACTTTGATTAAAATTTTGTTTGGTTTAAATTTTTTGAAAAAAAAATTCAAAATCACTTTCGTAGCGTTTGGTAAAATTTTAGAATTATGATTTAAGAATAGAGTTGTATTTTGAATTTGTGTGTTTTGAAATTATGATTTGAATGTAAAAAATTTGTTTGGTTATAAATTTTGAAAAGAGTTTTGAATGCCACTTCCATGTCATTATAGAAGAGGTTCTATATATTTTCCAATCTACAATCGAATGCATTTCGTATAAATACATTTAACTTGTATAGTGACAACAAGCTTTGGCGAATGAATGTAAAAGTAAGGTGCACAAACGGGGAACAATAGTATACACATTGAAAAATCAAATATGGTCGCCCAACAATCTGGCTGACTTAGGTTTATCCTTTTCAAATGAAATATCCATGAACCATTCATATAGTTTCAAAAAATGCCGCCAGTATATGGGAATTCTGTTTTTTTTTTAAAAATGTAAATGATATATTTCCTGTACATGGCTGACTGTTTTAATCCATCCTTGCTGATACTGTTTCTTTTTCTTGTTCGAACTTATCTGGTACAAGTTCAGTGTTTCTCAATGACGACTGAAGTAGCAACAACAGGAGTTGTAATACAGGCACTGAGCCAGGCCAAGCCAGCATTCTGGACTCCAATTTTGGAAAAAATTGCCCTTTCAAATGACATGAAGAAGATTTGCTCAGAATTAAAGGAGGAAATTGCAAAGTTATGTGCTGAAAGGCATGATCATCAAAATGCAATCCAAAGACAAAAGATGAAGATGTCTTCTAAGTCTTATGATCAATGGATTGACAGAGTTAAGAAGACTGAAGAAGAAGTGAAGAAACAACTAGCCATACATGGCAAAGAAAGTAAAAGATCAAGAATATTTGGTTGATTTCAACGTGCAAATTTCAGCAATAAGATGAAAAAAAAGACTGAGAAAGCAAAAGAAACTTTTGGAGGATAACAATGGACTTGGAAGTATTTTGGTTGATAAACCACCGGAACCTGTTATCAAGCTGCTAGCACCAAATATAGAAAACATTTCAACACTTGAAAAGCTACTAAAAGACACATTGCATTCCCTGGAAAATGACGAAGGTGAAGGAATTGCAATCTCCGGAACTGGGAAAACAGCCATTATAATGAACTTGAACAATCATGAAGAAGTAGCCAAAAGATTTGATATGGTTATGTGGATAAATGTTTCAGCAGGGGAGAGCAACGAGAATTTGGACATTAGCCAGTTGCAAAAAAAAAATGCTAAAAGGTTGAACGTGGATAGGGAAGGCGCCAATGATTCTGACAACATTGCCGAGAGAATATCAAATGAGTTGAACGGAAAAAGGTATTTGCTACTTCTGGACGGCATTAAAGCAAACCTTGATATACATCAAATGGGAATCCCTCCTTGTGAGAATGGGAGCAAGATAGTATTGACAACTAGAGAGAACCAAATTCATTTCCCAAGAGTGAAGTTTCTCAAGTTGACACCATTGCCTACTAAGTGTTGGCTACATATTTTGTACAAGCCAGCTACAATTCGACGCGTGGCAAAGTAAGGGTAGTACGGGGAGGCCATTCAAATCTTCGATCCTGATCGTACACGTGGCAGTTAGTATTGGTTGTTATGAGATCTGAGTAGCAGTGGATCAACAAAGAGATACAAGGTGATGTGGCATCAACGATTACTCACATTTAAATTCAAATTTAGGAGGGAAGCTTAACTGCAAGTGATGGCGTAGTGGAGCTAATCTTGAGGCTACATGATCAGCGATCATGGGGGAACAGTTCGACGGTTGGTAATATAGTTCGATGGTCATCATTAAGCAGTATAAATAGTAGAGAAGGCCTTAGAAAAATCTCAGACTCAGATCCAAAAAACCAGTCATTTACTTCATATTTTTGCTTTCCAGTTTTATATCCTGTTCTTTACATTCCAGTACTTTAAATTCTGCACTGCACTTCATTCATAGGAGTAGTTTCAAGTAGATTGTCGCGGTAAACTTCTACGAAACTGAGTTTGAATCATAGTAAGTTTTTCATTCTAATGAAATGCTTCAGTTGTTCTTTATTTGATTGGTATTCTGTTTAATTCTCCTAAATCAAGCCACCGGTAAAAGTCCTCTTCATTGAGACTGAGAGAACTAAAACGCAGTCGTCTGATAATTGGTTGGCAATTAAATTTCTGTAAGGACTGATTGATCTTTGCTGGCATGCTCGCAATTACAATAATAATCTTCGAAAGCCAAAAAGCCAACATATATTTTTGGCACGCCCAGTGTGACTAAAATTGAAATGGCTAGACGTAGGAGATAAAGAGAAAATGAACGCTTGGAAGAAGGTGTGGAAGGAGAGCTAGAGATACCTAATCCAGAGGATAATGTGATAACACATACTGTGGAAACTCCCATTTTATCAGAACCTATGGTCGAACAGACCAGTACTTCAGAACAAATACCACATGTTCGTAATATTCGACGAGGCCAAGGAATTGGACCATCCACTGTCCCATCTACTCAGCCAATGAATCCATGGGGAGGCTTAATAGATTCAATGGGACAGCAATTAATGAACACAATAGAAAGGTGGGCAACATCCTTTTTGGATAGAATGAATAACCACCAACTAACAAACGTAAGACACATGGAGGAAATTTCGAATGTCCCTCAACAAAGATTGGCTAGAGATAAACAGCCTATGCAAGTTAATGGACATTCTAATGGTCAAACTAGTAATCAGAACCATGAAAGACCATCACCTCAGTCTTGGTACGAACCTGTTCCAAGGCCTGTAGTAGGTCAAAATGTCTCAGTATTTAACAGTGAAGCCATGCAATTTGGTGGAACTGGTCCAGTACAAGAAAATGGCATAAGAATGGTTCCAAATCCCATGTTCGAAGCCATACCTGGCACAAGGGGGTTCACTAATCCCTCATTCGAATTTATACCCGGGGGGTTGGAAGGTTTTCCTACAAATGGAAGAGACACAACACCAGTTCCAGCACCTTTTGCAGGTCCTTTCGTAAGACAAATTCAAAGGGGTTACCCACACCCCCAACAGCAACCTGTACCACAGGGACAACCAGTCCCAAACATGCCACCTTATGGACCAAGAGAACCACAAGCACAAGTTTGTCCACCAAATCCTGTGTTTGTTCCTCCAGCGGTGGTTCAGCAGGCACAAAATATGGTCCCTAGGGACCAAATTGCTGACATCGTTAGGGAGATGTGTGGACCAATGGCTCAGGGGGTCCAGACTCCTGTATACAGAAAACCATACCCAGAATGGGTAGATAGGGTACATGAATACCCAAGAGGTTTCAGGATACCAGATTTTGCCCTTTTTTATGGGAATGAAAACCAGTCAACAATAGAGCACATCGCTAGGTTCGCTGCTCAATACGGTGAATTCACTAATAATGATTATATGAAGCTAAGACTGTTCCCAAACTCTTTAACTGGGGGAGCATTTGTATGGTACATTAACCTTACACCTGGCTCAATCCAAACTTGGCAACAAATGGAAGAGGCTTTTCATGCCCAATGCTTCCAATCGGAGCCAGAGGTTTCCACGGCAGACTTGGCAAGGTTGAGTCAAAGGCCTGAAGAGAAGGCTACTCAGTTTATTGCCAGATTTAAAAGGGCTTGAAATAAATGTAGAGTCTTTTTGCCAGAGTCAGAATTCGTAAGATTGGCTCAAAATGGCTTAGAGTTTAGGCTTCGAAAAAAGTTTGACTCAACAGAGTTTAGGGACTTAATGGAACTGACTTACAAAGTATCTAGATATGAAGCATTATTAGAAGAGGAGCAAGATCGAAATAATGCATCATACAAGACATACTACAAAGATCCTAACTATGAGATTGATGCAGCAGAGATTGTGGGGAAAGAACCTGTGATCCGTGAAGCATTGATTCATAAGGATACAACAATTGACCAGCAGTTTAAAAAAAAAGACCTTCACAGGAAATACTCTTTCAATTTAACTAAGGCAGATGACATCTTTGATCATTTGCTTGCGGCCAATTTCCTTAAGTTACCAAAAGGGGTTAAAATTCCATCTCTTGATGAACTTAAAGGGAAAGTATATTGTAAATGGCATAATTCTTGGTCTCACTCGACTAAAAACTGTGTTGTTTTTCGAGACAGGATCCAAGAACAAATTCGGAAAGGGAGTTTGAAATTCCCAGCCAAAGCTGAAAAGGCCATGGGGATCGACAGTAATCCATTTCCAGAAATTGGAGAGGTGGCAGCCAATGTCATTATGCCAGATTTTCAGAACCAGTCTTTGAAAGAATTGTAAGAAGTCAATGTACAGATGTATGTGGCTAACCAGACAGCAATCAAGAAAGACACTAGAAATTTACCAGCTATTGGACAAGGTTTCTCACACCAGAAGGAAGACTCTGAGGAAGAAGCACTGGATGGCGATTCCTTAGAAGTAGCTGTAATGCAGAGGATGTGTCCTAGGTGCAGACTAAGCTACAAATGGTTGAAAGGACTCCCGATTGATGGGAAACAATACTACAAGGATGTGCAGAGACGTCCTAGACCAACCAATGCTTACAATAAAAGGCCATATTCATCTGGTGTCAGGCAGCAGACATTGAGGGTTGAACCATCAGTTGATAGGATGCTTTCCAAAGCCAAGAGGCCTTTACATGAATCCAGGCCAGCTAATTATTACAGAATGGTGAGTAGTCATTCTGAGAGGAGATTGGAGAGAAGTTCAGTTTATGGGATCAAAGCCAGAGATTGGTCCCCTAAACCAGCCTCACGCAAGATAGAAAGTGGACATCTTCATCAAAGGCTGGAGTTAGGCCCAAAGCATGAGGTCAGGACCAAGCAGTGGCCTCCGCAGCTAGCTTCGAGGAAGGCTTCGAAGGAAGAAGGAAGTAGTTCCACGGCAGGGATAGTATGTTCGTGGGTACCCGGGGTCCCAGACTGGTTTGTAATGCAAAACAAACCTAGGGAGGTGTCTACCCAGAGAGAGGTTGCTAGAAACCAAGGTAGGATGGTCAAACCTCATTTGGTGGCTCCGAACAATTGGGTCTTGCTTAAGCACCCAAAAACAAAGGAACCAGATATGGTCCCCGTGATTTCTAGATCACAAAGGAGAAAAATTCAGCGTAGGTACACTCAGTACCAACGAGACCTAAAAGAGAATGGAGAGAATTCTTCATTAGTGCAGACAGAAGGAAAGAAGAATCCAAAGTCAGACCATACTCCAAAACCAACTCTACAAGGCAAAATGGGTTGCAACAGAGAACAGTTGGCCAAAGTTCATTCTGAACTAAAAGCCAGAGAGAAGTCCAGTTTAGCAGGATTAGAGAAGGCATTGATGGAAAGTGACAGCGAGGCAGAGACGGAAGTTGGCTTAGGCCAAAAGAAAGAAATGGCTGAGGAAGAAATGTTTGAAGCCTTCATGGCTGAACAAACATTTCTGGTTGAAAAACCATTCATGACAAACCATTCAAACGATGAAGTACCAGAAAGCAGCATGGAGGATGCTTCTGGAGTGACTGAACAAGGTGGCCAAAAGGAGAAGCAGACACAACGAGGCATAGACGGAAGTTGGCTTAGGCCAAAAGAAAGAAATGGCCGAGGAAGAAATGTTTGAAGCCTTTATGGCTGAACAAACATTTCTGGTTGAAAAACCAGTCGTGACAAACCATTCAAACGATGAAGTACCAGAAAACAGCATGGAGGATGCTTCTGGAGTGACAGAACAAGGTGGCCAAAAGGAGAAGCAGACATAGCCAGCCATCTAATTTGGATCAGTGTCAGTGAACATGGTACACATACTACCGCATGAATTCCAAGCTGGAGATGAGAATTAAGAGAGGCAAGAAATTGACCCAATTCCAATCTCTAGTGAAGACTCACAAGTGAGTATGGTACAAGATAATTCCGGAATGGTTACCCCAATGGAAACTAAATATGAGAGTGAAGAAGTGGTAAGTATTAACCTCTCGTATCCTTTTGAATATCCCTTGAATTCTATGACACAGCATGTTAAGCCTTTGTATATTAAGGCCTTATTCGATGGGATACAATTGAACCGAGTCTTAGTGGATAATGGGACAGCGGTGAACTTACTACCAAAATCTTCCTTGAAGAAATTAGGGAAAAGGAATCCCAGGTTAATCCCAACCAGTACAACCATTGCTGGTTTTGCTGGGGACAAACAGATGGCCCAGGGAATTCTACCCATTAACCTGAGTGTGGGAACCAGGGACTGCATGATGGCGTTCTTCGTCATCGACAGTAATGCTAAGTACAATGCTTTACTTGGTAAAGATTGGATCCACACTAACAAATGCGTTCCTTCCTCTTTGCATCAGAAAATAATGATGGCTCTAGGCAATGGGGAGACAGAGGAAATTGATGCAGATCCTTAACCTTTCATAGCCTGCGTAGACTTCGCAGAAGCCAAGTTGTATATTGAGGGAGTGACACCACTCAGTATACTGATGAAATCTGATGGCTCAGCCGAAGTAACGGCTAATGAGGAAGTGACACACCTGAAGCACTTAGTCTAGGAGAGTGCCGGCGAAGAGATGGTCGTTAAAGATGACAATGATGCCTGGTTGTAGGCAGCAAGATGAACACCAGAAGCCAAGTCTTTGGCTTTAATTAAGTTTTCAATATTGGATGTAAAGTCAATAGTCCAGAAAGTGCAGGAGCAAGAGAAAGAAGCCATGATAATTGGCTACAAGCAAGAGCAGCAACAAGCCAGAGTTTTGGCCCTTGATAAATATTGTGCATTGGACATAGAAACAAAAGTCCAAGAAATACAGGAAGAAGAAGCCTTGTGGACAGACTTCGTCTATGAGGAGGAGGGTAAAGAGGTTGAATCAAAGAACCTGGGAATAGAACACAGCAAGGAGATTGCTTCGAAGCCAGAAGGAATCAAAGAAGGAGTTCCAATAAGTGCTCAGATACAAGACCCCTTAGAAGAAATAAATTTAGGGGAAGGTTCTGTACAACAACCCATTTATATAAGTGCTTGGTTGAATACTCTTGACAGGAACCAGTTGTTGGTTATTCTGAGGAGATATAAAGATTGTTTCGCATGGTCTTATAATGAACTACCAGGATTGGATAGGTCATTAGTGGAACATAGGTTCCCTATGAAGCCTAACTTCAAGCCATACAAACAAAAACCAAGAAGAATGGGTCCAGAAGTGATTCAGAAAGTTAAGGAAGAAATTCTTAGACTACTCAAGGCAGGCTTTATTAGGATAGCCAGGTATGTTGAATGGCTATCTAATATTGTGCTTGTAGTTAAGAAGAATGACAAAATGAGGGTATGCATTGATTTTAGAAACCTAAATCTAGCAACTCCAAAAGATGAATATCCCATGCCTATAGTAGATTTGCTGGTGGACAGTTCAGCAGGGCATCAAATTTTATCAATGATGGATGGGCACTCTGGTTATAACCAAATCTGCATTGCGGAGGAGGATGTTCACAAAACAGCATTCAGATGTCCTAGAAATATTGGCACCTTCGAATGGGTTAAAATGCCATTCGGTCTGAAGAATACTGGAGCTACATATCAGAGAGCCATGAACACTATCTTTCACGACCTCATTGGAGGATATTTAGAGTGTTATATTGATGATATTGTAGTTAAGTCCCAGTCCATGGAAGAGCATCTGTTTCACTTAGAAGCAGCTTTCGAAAGAATGAGAAAGTTCAAGTTGAAACTTAATCCTCTTAAGTGTGCTTTTGGCATATGATCTGGAAATTTCTTGGGCTATGTAGTACACAAGAAAAGAATACAGATTGACCAGAA
Source organism: Camellia sinensis (assembly GCF_055761805.1). NCBI lineage: Eukaryota > Viridiplantae > Streptophyta > Magnoliopsida > Ericales > Theaceae > Camellia > Camellia sinensis. The sequence continues at coordinate 59,510,989 of NC_138962.1, forward strand.
TAAAGCCAAAGCCATCATTGAAGCCAGACCTCCATCAAGTAAGAAGGAATTACAAAGGTCCTTGGACAGGTTAATTTTCTTCGAAGGTTCATTTCTAACACTGTAGGAAAGACTAAAGTATTTTCTTCCTTGTTAAGGTTAAGAGATGAAAAGGAATTTGTATGGACAGCAGAGCATCAAATTGCTTTCGAAGGAATCAAAGCCTACTTGGCCAACCCTCCAGTGCTGATGCCGCCAAAGGGCGATAAGCCTTTGAAGTTGTATATAGCTACAGCAGAAGATTCATTGGGAGCTTTCTTAGCTCAAGACAATGAAGAAGGCAAGGAGCAAGCTGTTTATTACCTTAGTAGGTTTTTAAATTCTTGTGAATGTAAATATTCAGTTGTAGAAAAGTTTTGCCTTGCACTGTATTTTGCTGCAATGAAATTAAGATATTATCTTTTGCCTACAACTGTCTTGGTAATTGCAACCACGGATTTGGTTAAATATATGTTATCTAGACCTATGCTGAGGGGAAGAATTGGCAAATGGGTATTAGCCTTGTCAGAATTTCATTTAGAATGTGTTCCCCAAAAGGCAGTGAAAAGACAAGTTTTAGCCAATTTTTTGGCAGACCATCCATCTCAAACAGAGAGCCAAGAGATAATGGAACTTGGTATGGCTAGTGTTGAGCCATGGCAAATGTGGTTCGATGGATCGATAGCCAATGGCTTAACTGGAATTGGTATAGTGATTAAGTCACCACAAGGAATAGAAACCACACATGGTTTCAGAGTGGATGAAACTACTTGTTCTAATAATCAAGCTGAATATGAAGCCTTGATAGTGGGATTGGAAATTCTTATTGGATTACAAGTACATGCAGTTGACATATTTGGAGATTCTCAATTGGTAGTTAACCAAGTGAAAGGGATTTTCAAATGTCAAAGTATAAGCATGTTGCCATATTATGTTGTTGCATTACATTTGTTCTCTCAATTTCAAATAGCAAATGTAACTCATGTTCTAAGATTCTTGAATAATAGAGCTAATGATGTGGCTCAGAAAGCTTCGAATTTCAAGATGAGGGATGATACTCAATGGGATATAAGCCAAACAACATACTAGAAATCTATGCCACCCTTAAATAAAAGGAATATGGTCCTGGAAGTCAATCATAATGATTTATAGGGACAAGATTGGAGGCATCCAATAATACAGTATTTGGCTGGCCCATCCTCAAAGGCCAGTAGAAGAATTAAATTGCAATCTATGCAATACATCATATATAACAATGATCTCTACAAAATGGGGGGAGATGGTCTATTGTTGGAATGTTTAGGCCCAAAAGAAGCATTAACAACTATGGCTGAGGTTCATAAAAGCATCTGTGGTGCTCATCAGCCAGGTGTAAAAATGAGATAGCTGCTTCGAAGAGATTCCTACTATTGGCCAACTATCCTTAAAGACTGTATAGAATATGCAAAGGGTTGCCAGGCATGTCAAAAGCATGGCACAATAAGGCATGTATCCATAACTGACCTGCATGCAGTAGTAAAGCCTTGGCCATTCAGAGGATGGGCCATGGATATGATGGGGAAAATACACCCACCCTCTTCGAAGCATCATTGTTTCATTTTAGTGACTACTGATTATTTCACCAAGTGGGTCGAAGCTAAGCCATACAAGGCTGTAGACCAGATTGAGGTCATTAGGTTCATCAAGGATTTAATCCATAGGTTTGGCATCCCGCAAACCATAACTGTTGATAATGGGACTGTGTTTGATGGAAAAATGGTGAGGTCTTTTGTGGCTGAGTTTGGAATTAGCCTTGTTAATTCCACCCCATATTATGCACAAGTCAACGGCCAGGCTGAATCATCCAATAAGTCCTTGAAGAAAGGAATACAAAAGGTTATGGAAGACAATACTAGGGATTGACATAACTTGTTGGATGTATTGTGGGCTTACAAAACTTTCCCAAAGTCAAGCACAGGAGTTACTCCTTATGCCTTGGTGTATAGACATGATGTTGTATTGCCTGTGGAAATTAATGTTAAGTCTTTGAGGGTAAGATGCCAAGACCAGCTAGATTCTGAGCAATACCATCAGAGTATGTGCTTGGAATTAGAAGGAATAGATGAAGCCAAAATTTTGGCATTAAATAGCATTCTCTTTCAAAAGAAGAAAGCAGCCAAAATTTACAATAAGAAAGTCAAGCACATTGGCTTCGATGAAGGTGATTTGGTATGGAAAACCATACTCCCAATAGGTATTAAAAGCCATAAGTTTGGCAAATGGTCACCAAATTGGGAGGGGCCATACCAAATCCATAGAGTCCTTCTTTTTGGAGCATACCATTTGAGAAATTTGAATGAATATGTACATCCCAAAAAGATTAAAGACAGGTATTTGAAACCATATTTTCCAACTATATGGGAAACACAAAGGGATAAATAAATGCCAAGTACAAGAACACAAAAATACTCAAATGATAAATAAGAATTTATTTTTCATAAAGAGTTAAATATATTCTGCCATAAATTGGCCCAAAAATCATTACAATCCCTCAGTTGTTCTTTTACAACAGATGTTCTAGTTTTAAAAGATGAAAACAACTGAATGGCTGTAGTCATTTCTTGCTTTCGATCGGCCAGTTCTTGGTTGGTGATCAGCAACTTGGTATCAGTTCGGGCTAAAGCCTGGTTGACTACAGATAACTCCTCCTCAAGTTAAGCCTTCCTCTCCAGTAGTTGAGTGCGAAATTGGGAGATAGAGGAATGTTGTCCCTTCAGCTCTGATAGCTCAGCATGTACTGTTGAAACAAAGTCCTGATCTCTGACCAATTTCTCCTCTGCAGCCTTGGCAGCACAGCAAATATTGACATAGAATTCAATAGTAGTTGCTGCTTGAGATAAATGATTTGAGACATTCATGCCGGACTGCTCAGCAACTTTGCAGCACTGAAGGAACCCATTTCTTATTATAGGCCTTTGCAAAGCCTCAAAAAGGATCCTAAAAAATGAGATTAGTAGTTCCAGGCAGGTGTCTAAGTCCATTAGAAGTTCGGAAGGCTTACTACTAGAGGAAGGGGGGCTTTCAAGAATTTCTAACAAGAAGTTAGCCAAGACTAATAGCTCAGCTTCATCATTGGCTATTGGAGAGGTAGAGGGTATGTCGAATAGACTGGCTAGTCTTGCTTTGAAGATATCTACCTCATCCGTAGGCATGAGGGGTGCAGAGAGAGCTGTGATGGAAGGCACAGAAGACTGCATGGGGATAGGAGAAATAGGTGGAGCATCTTCAACAGTCTCTATGGTCCTAGCCACCAATAGGTCAAGAGAAGAAGGGCTGGAAGTAGGCAGAGGTAATAAACCATGAATCAGAGAGCTGCCAGTACCCTTTATAGGAGAATCAACTGCCATCAGAGATGGAGTAGCAGTTGGAATTTACTTGGGAGAAGGAAGAAGAGCGAGGTTTGAAAGAGAACCGAATTGAGGAGGGTCAAAAGTCAGATGGGGAAGCTATGGAGCCAACCCAAAAGAGAGAAATTTGGGAATGATTGGTCTCAAGGAAAGTACATCAAATGCAGGCTTGGGAAGTGGAAGGATGATTTGAATAGTCCTCACGTTCTGCAAATGATCAACCTCAACTGAAACTGAGGGAGTCCCCATTGAAAGGATAGAATCAGTAGTTGTTGCTACGAAAAGAAGAAGAAGTGCAAAGTAATGTCAAGTTTCAATACCAAAATTTGACAAGGGAAAACAACAGAAGCATAAAAGAAATTACTTGTTTCAGAAGTGTTGGCAATAATAGGAGAGCTACAAAGAGAGTAATGTTCGGTAATTTGCTTCCTTCTTGCAGTTTCCTTTTGTAATGCATCAGCAGCAGCAGCTGCATCTCTCAGAAATTGTTGCTGCCGTCTCTTCTCAGCTTTCTCGAAGACGATTATGGCCTTAGAGTGTTCCTGCTCCACTGCATTGGCAACTGCCTCATATACAGGATCTTCGGCAAAATCAGAAGGAGAGATAGTGATCTTTCTTTTCTTTTTTCTCTGTGTTGTTGTCTCTTCTTGAATCAAGTTAGAAGAAAAGATAGTCACTCTTTTCCTTCTTTTCAGGGGTGATTCTTGCTCTTGATTTTCTTCTTCTTCTTCTTCTTCTTCTTCTTCTGCTTGAACCTCAAATACCTCCTTTTCAGGCTCAAGTAAAAGCTTTCTTTTCTTTTGTTGTCGTTTGCTTTTGAGGAGATTTAGAGCCTAAGTCTTCTGAGGGGACTCTCCCTATGAGACATCCGCACCACCTTCACAAAAGAAAAACTAAAGATAAGGCTAAGAGCATTATAAATAAGGCAAAAGGAGAAGAAACAAGGGTGTATACCTTTCCTCAAAGCGGCTGGGGTGATTCTAGGAGGAGTTGGGGCTGTAGGGGCAGACTGTGGAGTAGCAAGCACAGGAATCTGAGTAGTAAGGGCAATGGAAGAAGTAACAATTCCAGCCCCTTTGGGCTTGGGCACATCCAACACCATCAGTAGGTCTTGAGGAGAGATGGCCAGGTATACTTCCATATTGGTCGCCCACCAGTTGTGGTACCTCTTCAACATGTTACCTTGAGGAAGAAAAGGGATTTACTCAAAATCGATCAGGTCTTGTATAAACTTAGAAGTTGCCTCTTCCAGTCTGGACCGTCGAACTTTCAAATCCCTGGTGGTAAGGCTTAAATTGGTGTTACTGCAGAGGGGTATTGGGACCCCTTGTGAGAAGTCAAATTGTCTAGCAAATTGAGCAGGACAGTAGGGCTCAGCAATGCATTTATAAGCTCTGGGGTTCAAGGTCCCAATGAATAATTCTCTAGGGACTAAAATAGAAGCCCATATGTCTTTATGAGTAGGTGAAGCGCAGAGCCTATCACTTAAGAAATTCTTCAGCCAAAGTGGGCCAATGGTGATGGGTTCGAAAGGACGGAAGCAGTAGGAAGGAGGAGAAACTAGAAGTTGGTGGAAGAAGGAGAAGTAAAAAGCAAAAGTAGAAGGATAAAGTGAAGCATTGGCTAGCCTCATACCATGAGTAGGAGGGTTGTGTTCGGAAAATTTAAGGCATTTGGATTGCAACTCAGTGAAATAAGCAAAAAGCCAAAGCTAAAGAATCCAGATTGGCCCCCCTTGATTGGCATCTAAGGGTTTCTCACGGAAAAGAGAACAAGCTCTATATACGTGACCTAGAACGTATGGAGCTAAAGCCATCCTCTTCTGTAAAACAAGGGCTTTGGCAAGAGGGGAAAATTTGGGCATGATTCTTTGAGAGGAAGTGCAGAAAAGGAATTTGCAAAGCCAATATAATAAGAAAGAGAAGAATTCCCTATCAGTCACAGGACCCTCTCTTCTATTCTCAGCCTTGATAAAGTCACTATAAGATGAGTTATGAGAAGGAAGGGAAAAGGGAACTGCTAGGTCAGGATAATCTGGTCCGATGGGGGATCCAATAGGAGATAATCCTAAAAGATGGCAAATGTCAAGGACAGTAGGGGCCATCATCCCACATCTAAATTGAAAGAAATTAAAAACAGAGTTCCAAAAGCACAGAGCAGCAGGAATCAAGAAAGGGTCTTCAGGAATAGTTAACCTGGATAATCAGAGGGCATCTAGAAGGCAGAGTTCTTGAAGGTCCAGAGTCCTATTGGGTACAACTCGATCATACCATTCTTGCCACTCTAGTCTCACTGTGGGCCAACATCGGTGGGGGCGATTCGTCTTCCAACTCCTCCAGTCAAGGCCACCTTCGTAAAGAAGGCAATGGCCTTCTAGACGAGGGTATAGAGCTGAAAGTTCAGTAAGGATCTCCTTGAATATTGGCCCAAGCACATAGTCTTGTTGCTCATGGTGACGAGGGATGAAGATACGTCCATCGATGGCACTCTTCTCCCCAGCTTTGTACTTCTCACATTCTACATCGATGATTCTCTTCAGGGTTACAGATGGGCTCGCGCGTTCTATGATTGGCACTTTTAATGAAGAAGAAGCCATTGATAGAACGTTTTTTCGGAAGATGAAGCTGAAAAGGGAAGCAGAGAGAAGTGGAAGATCGGTAAAGGTAAAGGGTTTGTGTATTGCGCAAGCGAATGATTTCAGAGCACGAAATAAAAGGGTTTTTAAAAGCCTGTGTCTGGAAAATATATCGCGTAATTTGTTAAGTACTAAAAGTATGAATACGAAGAGTTTCCTTCAATATTGATACTTTTGGAGGAAAAAACACAACCCAAATGATAATACCAGCTTCGAAATAAAATATTTGGCTTCGAAACCAGATTTTGGCGCCAAAAGTCAAATAACAACGGCTTCGAAACTACGAAGCCGGCTTCGAAGCACAGTCCATACCTAATGAATGCAAGAATGCTCAAGTGTTCATTTATTTCAAAGGGATTAAAGACCTGTTTTAGGTTTTCTCAATAAAAGTAATGTACTTCGAAGCAAAACTAGAGATCCCTTAAGAATGGAAATTGGTATTCAAAACATCAAAACCAATAGTTGGTTTATATATATCCAGAAAAATTGTCTTTTAAAACTAGAACAGTGCAGTCCTCAAAAGGAGCTTCCATATTTTTGAAATTATGGACTGTTGTTCAAAGCAAAATGATCAATTTAAAACTAATTGATTATATTAAATTATTGACCATATGCTGGTTATGATTGAAACAAGTTTTGAAGGGTAGGGTTGTTAGATTCGAAGCATGGATTCTGAATAAAAATCATCAAAAAACTACCAACTGCATTCCATAAATTGGAAAAGTTCATGGTCGTTTTGGGTTCATTTAAAACGATTGAGTCCAGGTTCGAAAGATAAGATTGTTCAGTTCGAAACTCTGAAGTTGCTTTTAAAGACAAATGGAGACAAGATCAAACCATACCAAACAAAGAAAAGTCTTAGTGGTATTAAAGCAAAAGCAGTTACATCGAATAGCCCTATTTGGGTATAAACTCAAGCTCATAAAAATAGGGAATGGAATAAATAACAAGATCATGAAATTTAGTCCAACAATGATCAATGAATTTCTGTTCTTTCTTTATTCTATCCTCTATTTCTTCTAACATTGGTTGCATGAGTTGATGTGCTCTCACTTCGTAAAAGAGCTCTTCAGCCTTTATTTCGAATGTTGTTTCTCTCAATTCTTGTTCCAATTCGTCTATCTCTAAGTCATCCTAGTATGCAGAATCTTTGTTCTCGAAATCATCGAATTCTTCAATAAAGTTCTCTGCTTCGTACTGGGCATGAATTCGAAGGGATGAAAGTTGGTCTAAAGATTGTGTGGTAGCCATTGAGGTCCGATGCCAGTGGAGAAGCAATGGAAGTTGGTCCAAAAACATGTGAAGCTCTGCTTGGGCGAGGGGATTGAGGACATGACCCTGAGTCAGAATATCACAAGCCTATCAAAGGTTCTCGAGAGGGACTTCGTCCTCAAGAACATTGAAGGGCAAATGAGAGAAAGCCGCGAGCAAAAGTTGAGCTTGCTTCCGCTCAGCTAGAGTAGGGGAAGATGGAGGTTTGTAAGGTGGAAATATCTTACCTACGGAGAGGGCAAGCCTCAATCTCTCTGTCCAGCAGAGATTTAGCGGAGGAGAAGGTGTGGATGCTTCTATTTCAGGAGATGGAACAAGGGCAGAAGGAATGAGGGTATTAATATAATTGAGCCAGTTAGAAGAACAAATCTTTGCCTTCTGGGCTAGGAATGATGGATTGTACCTTTGTGCCTTTTCTAGGCGTCGGGCGGCGTGCACTATCTTTGTAGGCATGAAGGATGTATACCATGCCACAAGAAGATTCTCCTCCAAACTGCGCCGATGGTCAATGGGCACATAGGGATAGACCACCGAGCTTCGTGCATAAGAAGGGAACTCTAAAGGGTCAGTAAATTCGACAAAGTGATGGTTGATTCGTTCCCTCAAATCACAAGCCTCAGGTTTTGACCAACTTGTCCAGTCGGAAGTACTAGAAGAGGAAGAAGTCGCAGCCTTATTGTAGACACCCCATTTTTGACAGCTCATAAGACTTGGGCGTTACTGATGGTTTACTTGGTGATGAAAGGTGTGCAGGGCAAAGGTTCAATTTCTTCGGCAATGAAAGGGTCAAATCCCAACTTCACACCCCATTTTGGACCAAAGCTATTTTGAACGGTTTTTAGACCTTAAAACCCTCTCCTTCAAAACATTTTTGAAATAAAGTTTCTGCGTTGTTCCGAGGCTCACATTTTGTCAAAAAATGCGCTTTTCGATAAACCGAGCAAGGACAAAGTGGAAATGAATGAAAGAGAGATGAAATCTTTGAAAAACCTTTCAAAACACCTTGCTTAGGGGTTCGAAGTTGAAGAAAGGAGGGGAAGAGAGAAGAAACCAAGTTGGAGGAGAAGACGGGCATGAATCCGGGTAGAAGGGAGTCGAGCAGTCCTCGCTAAATCGGGCTTATTAATCTGCATACTTGGATTTTAGCTATGAGGCCACCACCGTTGGAAAGCTTACTTTCGGGGCTTCATTTTGCATTCAAGAATCTCCTAGAGCCAAGTCCGGGTGGGGGAGATATGATCAGTTGAAGTCGGGCATCATCCCGGTTGGATCGAATCTGCGCGGCTTCACGAAAAAGGGCATAACTTTTTGCGCAGAAGGAATTTTAATGCAAGGTTTGTGCCATTGGAAAGCTAACTTCCGGGGCTTCAATTTGGACACCCACCGGCCATTTTTTGACCTTGGCAGCACCTATCGGCAATCTATTTATCCGGCCGGCAATTTATTGTGCCGACCGGCACTTTATTGTGCTGACCGACCATTTTTGCTGGCCGACGACCTTCCGGAGCATTCTGCAGATTGAGTGTATGCCAGCTGTGCCAGCTAGAGGGCACAGACTGGATCCTCCATACACGTGTATGGAGGATATGCACCCTTGTTTAGCTTCCTCAAGAAGCTTTACACTTTGTTTTGCCTATAAAGGAAGCTCTCCTCTTCCTTATACTAGGTTAGAAGAAAAAAAACCAGCTGGAACAATAGATACAATCCTCCATATATCTATCCAAGCCTCCCAAACCCAAGAATCCTTGCTCCATTTGCACTACAACCCATAGCACAAGGCTTCCATCCTCCATTCCAGCAGCTAGAGGCTGTTCTTCAGAGCTTAGGAGCACCTAAACTTGGTCCAAGAGGTGCTGGTTTGCTGGTCTTCAAGGGTGAGTCCTCCTCTTCCCTTTTCTAGTATTTTCTTGCTTCATATCTAAGCCATAGTTGCTTGCATTTTTGGGCTCCGACCCAAACTATAAATCATCATATTTTGAGGTCCTCTTCATGTTTTATTGAGGACCTCTTTCTGTTTGAGGACAGTAGCTAGCACTTCCTTCTTTATCTCTCCTTTAGGCCCTAATCTTGCATGTTATTTTTGGCCTATGTGTAATCTGTTTTGGAGCATGATGTAAACTGTAAATAGGCTTATTTTGATCCCCTCTTAAACATTGAAGAAGGGCTCAACACTGTTTGGGACCTCCATGCTATACTTGCCTTTATATTCTCTTTTGGGTCCCATTTTTGCATGCCTTGGCAGCCCCTGATGTTGCTGTTTTTGGACTTTGGTCCGAACTAAAAACAGCCATATTTTGACCCCCTTGTCATGTTTCATTAAGGGTCTTTGGCTGTTTGATGAATGTTTTGTATGCTTGCTTCTTTGGCCACCTTTTGGCCCATTTCTTGCATAAGAGCTTAGCCATACCTATGTTTGCTTTTGGGGTTTTTACAGTTCTGTAAATGTGCATATTTTGGGCCTCTCTTCAATGTTGTTGAAGGGCCCTAACCTGTTTGGAGTCAGAAGCTGTGAGTTGCTTCATAATCTCATATTTAGGGCCATTTTTGCATACTAGTTTTGCCCTATTTATGTTTGCTGTTTGGCCATTCTTTGAACAGGAAAAATGCTTATTTTGGGGCTGCCTTGCTATTGTCTATTCATTACATGTCCATATTGTGCATGTTTGGTATAGCTATAGGCCATTTCGGGTGCCAAAATTCAGGTTTCGGGACTATTCCATGCATCGGGTGTACTTTCGCCTCATTTCGGGGCTGTTTTCCCCCACATTTCAGTGCTGAAATCCCATTAGCATGTTTGCATATCATTTTCCATGCCATTGCATTGCATATGCCATTGCCTCGGTTTGTGTGCCCGTGTGCACGCATTTCGAGGCACTTCATTTTCATCTTATGGCCTCCTATGTGAGTGTGGCTGAGGTCCACTTGTATTGGTGTAAGTCCATCTTGCATTGTGTATGCCATGTTTCAAAGTGTTGCGCATGTTATGTTGTTAGCATTGTGTATGCCATGTAGTTGCATAGCATGCTTGTATTCTTGTTTGCATACCTAGGTTGCATTGCATTGGCATGCATGCCTTGCCTCTTGATCATGTGATAGAGGTTGGGCTTTATGTGTTTGTTTGGTTTGCATGACATTTGAAATCAAAGCGCATACTTGGTTTCTTGGACCATCACGCATCGAAATGCGCAATTGGTGGTCCGAGAATCAAGGAACATCTCCCTTTGAGTCAAAAGCATGATAAGGGATGTGTTGGTGCACACATTTGCTTGGAATTTCATGCCATACACTGTCTGTCCTTTGTTGCTGTCAAAACTGTCTTCTGCAAGAAGTTTCTGCCGACCGGCAACATTCAGTGCCGACCGGCCATTTATTCAGTGCCGATAGCTTTATCTCCAGCCGATGGATATTGTACATGGCCGGTGGCCATCCCTCCCAGCCGATGATGTTCTGCAATGCTCATAGAAGGTTCTCTAGAACTTTGACAAGTTTTTAGAGAAGAAAAGGCAGTGAAAACAGAGGCAGTAGTGCTATGGCAGCAAGTTTCCGGGTGACATGGGTCAAGCATGCATCATTCGCGCATCCCGAGGCGGGGGCCGTGGCCACCTTCCCTTTGCATTTAATTTATTAATTAAATTGGAATTCTGTAATAATTAATTAAGTAGTTAATTATTTATTCGGACTGTAATATTTATTCGGTCCCTCCGAGTGAGGGCGTACTTGTAATAAGTGTGGGTGCGTGTGTGTATGTCTTTCAACCCCTACTTCTTTCTCCCTTTTATTTACCTGCCTATGATGGTAGACTAGGGCATATTTAAATTAGCATAACAGTATGATAGCATGCGTGCATCCATACATTTGTCTTACATGCACCAGGCTCGGCGCATCATGCTAACAGCATTAGCATTTCAAATCTAACTTGAATACATGCTACCTGTCCATTTTCACATGTCATTCATAGATTAGCCGAGCGTATTCTAGTGACATTTTGTATGCGATGCATTAGGCATTTAACATGGACTTGGATCATGCATTGATTGCTAACATGTTCCTGTTTTTTTAGCTCGGAGTACTATGTAAGTGTTTATGCTTTAGCATCTCGCATGCGTGTGAATGTTGCCATGACAGCATGTTTGCCATGCGGCTAAATGCTTACGTGATATTACTGTTTGAATGCCCGTGGGTGAAGGTTGGATTGTTTGAGTTGGAAAACTCATTGAAATCCGTGTTTTAGCCTACTTGCGAGTAGCAAATTCCGAAGCGCTTTTCAAAACAAACGGATATGCAATGCTTGTTTCCAAATTAGGCAATCTAGTCTATACTTGTTTGCTGCGCGCATAACATAGTAATTCTAGGCTAATAAATGGAATAAGAACACGTAACGTTTTCAAAATCGGACATCATGGTTAGTAGAGGCCGGTCTTTGGACCGGGCGAAAGGGGGTGCTCATAGCTGACCTTCCCCGATCGTACCCAAGCTCCCGAGCCGAGACAACTCCGGTGATGACGGACATGTGGCCTTTGGCACCGAGTCAGGGTTTCCTAAATTCCCCCATTTTAAATTATTTAGGTGGCGACTCTGTATCTGGCAAAGCAGTCCATGTTTGGCACTACTTTTCAAAAATCTGTTTCTCAAAACGATTTGCCAGATTTGGACTCTTTGGTTCAAGATTAAGAACCGTGACTACAAAATCGTGAGTCTGAACTGTAGTAGCATAAGGCCCCCTCCACGGGCGCGTCTACAGTTTCTGGTGACTCTGCTGGGGATTTTAGAGAGCTTAACTCGAACTCGTGATATCCTGTTTTTGATTTCACTGTGTTTCTTTGCATTGCATGTGCATTGGTGCACCTAGGACACCGTGTTTGCCATCTGCCATTCCTGAACGGTTTGCCGGAGGCTTGTCTTGTCAAGGCATGACCATAAGGCTGATCGGTTATGGGCTCTGACAGTATGGGAACACAAACCCCGATTTTACAGGGGCACCCTTTTTGACCATTCGACCTAGTGCATATTCGGAATCCATAGTGACCATCCCAAACTAGGACAGGTTGTTTACCCGATGCTAAGTTGTTTGAAACTGCTGTTTGCGTAGTGAAACCATAGCTCCTGACAAAATAGGACAGGGAAACCCTACCCCAACATAGGGGTGTTTTGGCTCTCTCTTACTTGCTATGTGCTTTTAGAGTGTATCTCTACAGGGACGCATATACCAGTTTGCAAGTCTGGGCATCAGGCCTGTGGGCATCAGCATCAGTATTTAGGGAATCAGTTTTACCCGAGGGTATCAGTTTATAGGCAGATATTTGGGAAACAGTGATCAGTATTGAGTACAGTCATCCTAGTATGCTCAAATCCGTTCCAGTGAAATTGTGCTGAGATGCTGTCTGTTTTCTCTTTTGCTAGGTAGTCCTGGAACTATAGCTTCAGAAGGCTCCGATATCCCCGGGGTACATTGGACTAGTGTTGATAGACTTTGTTAGGTCAGAAATTCAATTTAAGGGCAACCAGTGTTCTTTCGCCGAGGCAAGGCAAAGAAAGGCCAGTCAGGGCTCACCAGTTCATCTGATCCGTCAGTCGCCAGTCACATCACCTTTGTTCAGACTCAGCAGACCATGATGGCCCAGGGTTCGGAAGAATTTGTGGCCGTGATAGCAGCGTTAAATCAGGGAACTGCCATGGAGACTGAGACCAATATTGAAATGCAGCATCCATCTGGGGCATCTGCCTCACATCCAGCTTTGGGACCCCAGCCAAACTTTGACCCACTTCCGCCAGTTGAAGATTTGCAATGTCCGAATCCTCGAGAAAGGTTGACTCAAGCTCATGTGCTCAGACCCCTGGTGCAGCCTAATGAGAGACTTTATCCCCTTGATGTTAATGAGCTCAATCTGACTGCAGTGAAGATTGCGAACCTTGAGAAGCAATTCAAAAAGGCACAGGGCCTTAACTCCATTCCCGACATTGAGGATGGGCACACCGAGGCTGCCGTTCGGCTCCCAGATAGATTCAAAATGCCATATATTGACCGTTTCGACGGGTCTGGAGATCCAATGGTACATATCCGACTTTTCTTGGATGTCCTGAAGCCGATGGGTCTGACCAAGCCATAGAAACTCTCCCTGTATGGAAGAACCCTGTCGGGTGTAGCAGCCACTTGGTACGCTAAGTTGGAAGATAAAGTGAAGCAAAACTGGGAAGAATTGGCTGAGGCCTTTGTTGATCAGTATTCTTACAACACCCAAGTCGAAATGACCATGCAAGAGCTTGAAGCAACCCGCCAGAACCCAACAGAGCCTTTTGTGGAATTTGTTGCGAGGTGGAGAGCAAAGGCAGCACAGATGATAGATTGCCGCCCTTCTGAGAGGGATCAAGTACAGATGATGGTGCGAAACCTCGACCATGATATGTTACAAAAGTTGATAGTTGCTCCGCTATTCACTTTCAAAGGTTTGCATGATCTGGGGGTTCAGATCGAGAATGCGTTCAACAGTGGGATCATTCCCAGAACAAGGGAACCGACAAAGAGGGTGATTTCAGGGAGTACCAATGCTAGTAGTAGCGTCATTCCCAAACCCACCGAGATCAATGCAGTCGCCACAGCCAACCCTTTTGCCAAACCAAGCCTACAAATAGCCGGCCCAGCCCGAGCTCAGGGCAGAACTTTCACTCCCCTCTATATGAGCCTGACTAGTGCACTAAAATCCTTGATGGAAGGAGGGCATCTCAAACCCCTCGATCCTCAACCTCTGCTTGACCCACTTCCAGCTAGACATAATCCCTCCAAGTACTGTATGTACCATCAGCAGCGCGGTCATGGCACCGACCGTTGCTACCGCCTTCGTCATGAGGTCCAAAATCTCATTGACAATCGGATGATAGCTCTACCTTCAGCCCCCGATGACCAAGTACATCATCCACATCTCAATCTAATCCACACACTGGCCGTCCCTTACGACCCCAACATGTACATCACCCCAGTCCACCTACCCAGGCCTAATGTGTTCATCCCAGAGAGCCTGGATTTATGCATGATGGGTGCATCTGAACCCCAATCATCTCAAACCCACGAACCCACTACTTCCGAGCTGATGAAAATGATTGAAGACCTTCAGAGAACTGTGGCAGATCTGGCCTTTGGGGTTTTGGCCCCATCATCGACCACATCACATACCAGGGAGTTCATGTCAAAAGGCTCCTCAGGACGGGCTGCATTTGAAGAAGGCCAATCCCTTGGCAAAGTGGAGGCAAGTGGTAAGAACAAGGTAGGGGTAGGCATTGGTCCCCATGAACACCTTCAGTGGGATATTGAGGCTTTGAAAGCCGAAGGGCTGAACAAACAGCAAGTACTCGAAGTTGTTGCAAAAATTGTAGATGATACTTTCGCCACTCAGAATGAGAGCAGTCTGAATCAAGGGGCAATCTGGGAGAAGGGCCGCTGTACCAGGAATGTTCCTTTCAGCTCTAAACCCTTGCTTGGAAGAGATCAGCAAACCCAGTCAGCGCCTACCAATCCCTTTACTGGTGCATCCAGCAAAACTCCACAAACCTCAAAATACCCACCTCGAGGCCAGAGGGTGTTCGCACCACTGTACATGTCTTTATCAGCGGCCTTGAGGGTCCTGATTAGAGAGGGGGATCTGAAACCCCTGGAGCCGCGACCACTACCAGATAGACTTCCTTCCTCCCATGATCCGACCAAGTACTGTGCCTTTCATCAGCAAGTCAGCCATGTCACTGATGGTTGTTTCCGTCTTCGCCACGAAATACAAGATCTGATCGACAATAAGGTCATCGTCGCACCAACTCAACAAAGTCTATCGTCATTGGATCAGTGAACCTGGGGGGGTAATGTGATGTGATCAAAGGTTGGACCACCTGCGGGCGGCATTCAGTTTACTCCAGATATGGTGTATGGCACGCACTATTTTGAGCATTTGTGAATGCTAGTTTTGTACATTCTGACTTGGGTATTGGGTCAGTCTTCTTGTTTTGTTTTCGAGTCTGTCTTATTGTATCGAGTCAGTCCTGTTCTGTTAGAGTCAGGTGATTTCGGGGGTGTTACCTTGGATATCACTTGCTTGTTTTGCGTTTGTCCTTTTGCTTTCCTTTGAGTCTGTTTCTGCCAGGGAGCCAGTTGTGCCAACATGTTTGAATGGAACAGCAGTGATTTTCACACTCTTGTGTTTGCTTCTGTCGTGTGCCAGTTGTGCCAGAAATTCTAAATGAGACGGCAATATTTGACTAGAAGCTGTGTCTTTTCTGTGCTTTAAATTCATTGCATCGACCTAAGTTTTCCAAAACTTTTTTTCGAAACATTGTGAGAAAAACAAAGAGGAAGGAATTCCTCGGGTTTTGCAAAACTTGATCAATTGAGAGAAAGAGAGGCATGTTAAGCCCTTAATGATCGAGATCATGCTTGTTAGTATGAGTACTGAGAAGGATCCTGGCTTGATCCAGATTGGTCCTACACTATCTTCAGCGCGAGCGATTTGTCGCTTTCTTAAAAGATTTCAAAAACTATTTTGCGCGGTCCTGTGGAGACTTGTGTGGAATCGCTCTTGAGATTATGCAGCCTAGGGTCGCTCTCAGCCTCAAGATTCAATCCATTTATTTTCGAACCTTGAACCCATTCAGAACGTTTGACAGTCAACCGCCATGTGAGGACTGTGTGGCCATTTTGAAGCAGCCCTCGAACAAGAGGCACCAAAGTTAAATCAAGAAGATCATATCAAAGGAAGCTTGTAAAGCTAGATCAGAAGCCCCCCCTCAAACTAGGGGCAAAAATGTCAGATATGCTCGAAGAGCCGAAAATGGAACCTTCAGAAAATCAATACAATAGCCACTCTCCTGGATACAGATGGCTTCAAAACCCTAAAACCATTTGGCATGGACTTGTTACACTTTTACCCTTTGAGAGGCTCGCTGGGCCGAAAACCCGGAAGGGCGACCCAGGCAAAAGTTAGAGCAAGAGAAAAATACAAAAAAAAGCAAGCAAAAAAATGCAAAAGAAAAGAAAAAAAAGAAAGAAAAAATGCAAAAAAAAAAAAAAAAAGAGAAAAAGAAATGAAAAAATTGAAAAGAAAAGAAGAACAAAGCTCGCAAGGTCGAAAACCCGCAACGGGCGCCTTGGCAAAAGTTAGAGCCTAAAAAGGAGAGGTTAATACCCGAGTGAACCTAACCCCGAACTACGTAAGGCTTGATTCCCATATTTGGGATACGTAGGCAACTTCATTCTGAAGTCCAGCCATAAAACACTCCAAATTCAACTGTGTCCATGTGATGGTTCTAATCGTCTTTGTCTTTTCTGTATCTGGGAGTTCGGTTGCAATCATCGCTCTGAGGACTGATTACAATACACTACGGTGCCATTCAGACAAGGGGCAACTTTTCGTTGCCATTCAATGCACCGCGGTGTCATTCAAACAAGGGGCAACTTTCCGTTGCCATTCAATGCGCTGCGGTGCCGTTCAAACAAGGGGCAACTTTCCGTTGCCATGCAGCTTCCCTCCAGCAAGGGGTAATTTTCGTCCAGATCCGAGGTTGTACGTCTCAAGAGTAAGTTCCGCGCTTGTTAAGCATCGGCCGTTTGCAAAAATAGTTTTTGAGAATTTTTACTGAGGTTGACTAATTTTCTCGAAAATTGTTCTATCTTTTCAAAAAACTGGACCATTTCTTGGACCCAAAAAAAGGGAAATTTTCAGTGCTCATAGCCTGACTTGCATGATTTCAAATCAAAAATTGAACAAGTATGTTAATCTGACTCTCATATTGGTCAAAATTGTTTCAGTAGAAAGCAAAAACAAAAAATGGTCAAAATAATGAACTAGGGGCACAATTCAGTCAGGCTTCCTGTCTTTCTCCCGTTGTCAATGCATCTGCCAGAAAGGGCACTCTACCTGCCAGAAAAGGGCACCACTGAAGCTGACTGCAAAAGGACAGAAGGCTCTCACATCCTCCACGCAACGAGGTATCAAGCAAAGTGCGAAGCACGAACGGGAACGGATCAAGATATTCCACTCCTTTGTTTGGACAGATCTAATCACGTCCAAACTCCCCAGTAAGAGCATCGTCAACCAATGTCGATTGCAGATCTGCTGCACATCCAGCCACATCGCAACCCCTCTGTGGGAGAAAGTTCACTATTGTGAGCAGAAGAAGAGAATCTAGCAGAATGCTTGGGGCAAGAACCCGCAACTTCCTGTTTATTCATCAACCACCCTGGGGAGGGATGAAAAATGAGAGATTAAAGAATAGAGAGATATACGTTGAGAGAAAAAGTGAGAAAATGGCTTTTTCAGAAAAACAGAGCCTGAGGGCCGAGCGATGTGAGAATCACAAATGAGAAAGGGTGGGAAACAATACCCGGGGAAACAGGCTCCATGTGCACATTTGAGTCTTGTGTTTTATTTTGTCTGTCTCAATTCTTGTTTTGAGTCGCTTCGAGTGTTACTCGATGTGTTTAGGTTGTTTACCTTTATTTTTCCCTTGTTGAGTCATTTTGGTTGTGGCCAGTCGTCGGCTCAATACCCGGTTAAGAACTCATTTCTCAATTTCCAAAAAAATCATCTTGTGCTCAGAGTGCTATGCCATTCTCCACATTTGTGCAAAACAGTATTTGTTCTTTCATAAAACTGCAGGGTCCACCCCCGATAAGTGTGAACAGTAGAACAAGGGCCTATCTGAAGCTATGTAGGTTCCAAACTGCAAAGCAAAAGAAAAAAAGAAAATTTGGAGCATCTTAGGGTGTTCCAGCTTTGGCAAGATCCAAGACTGCATTTCAGGTGCACCTTCCCAGACCTCGCCATTTCTCTGGAGTATGAGTGTATCTCGACCCCAAGTGTAAGCCTGCTTCAAAGTCAGAATGGCAATTAAAGCAGCAGCAGATGTTATCTCTCGCCAATATAAACAGGGTGTCCCCTTTTGAGCTGAGCGTATTGCCAAGTCCTCCGAAAGGTAAATCGGAGGCACCAGAGTACATGTTTGATGCCCTTCCATTGCATAGAATATGTTTTCTTTCGATTCTGCATAGAATATGCTTTCAATATTGCATAGAATATGCTCTTGTTTATTGCATAGAAAATGCTCGTATCTTTTGCATAGAAAATGCACTCTTCCATACTTGCATAGAAAATGCACCTCATTTGCATAGAACATGCATTCACTCGCACTATCTTGTGCACTTACACTTTGTATCTCACTAGCACTGTCTTGTGCATCTTGTGGTTGTATCTCACTCGCACTATTTTGTGCATTGCATTTCAATCGCGCTGTTTAGCGTATCGCACTGTTTAGTGCATTTCAAATCAATCGCGCTGTTTAGCGTATTGCACTGTTTAGTGCATTTCAATCGCGCTGTTTAGCGTATCGCACTGTTTAGTGCATTTCAATCGCGCTGTTTAGCGTGTCGCACTATTTAGTGCATTTCAAATCACTCGCGCTGTTTAGCGTATCGCACTGTTTAGTGCATTTCAATGGCGCTATTTTGCGTATCGCACTATTTTGTGCAACTACATTCGCGCTATTTTGCGCACCTCAATCGCACTATTTTGTGCAGTTTATCATTCGCGCTATTTTGCGCATTGCACTGTTTTGTGCAGTTTACTTTCGTGCTATTTTGCGCATCGCGCTGTTTTGTGCAGTTTACATTTCGCGCTATTTCGCGCACCTCAATCTCACTTTCTTGTGCATTTCAAATCAATCGCACTTTCTTGTGCATTTCAAATCACTCGCACTATCTTGTGTATTTCAAATCATTCGCGCTATTTTGCGCATCGCACTATTTTGTGCAGTTTACATTCGCGCTATTTTGCGCATCGCACTGTTTTGTGCAGTTTATCATTCGCGCTATTTTGCGCATTGCACTGTTTTGTGCAGTTTACATTCGCGCTATTTTGCGCACCTCAATCGCACTGTTTTGTGTAGTTTATCATTCGCGCTATTTTGCGCACCTCACTCGCACTGTTTTGTGCATTTCAAATCATTCGTGCTATTTTGTGCATCGCACTGTTTTGTGCAGTTTACATTAGCGCTATTTTGCGCATCGCACTATTTTGTGCAGTTTATCATTCGCGCTATTTTGCGCATCGCACTGTTTTGTGCAGTTTATCATTCACGCTATTTTGCGCATCGCACTGTTTTGTGCAGTTTACATTCGCGCTATTTTGCGCATCGCACTGTTTTGTGCAGTTTATCATTCGCGCTATTTTGCGCATTACACTGTTTTGTGCAGTTTACATTCGCGCTATTTTGCGCACCTCAATCGCACTGTTTTGTGTAGTTTATCATTCGCGCTATCTTGCGCATTGCACTGTTTTGTGCAGTTTACATTCGCGCTATTTTGCGCACCTCAATCGCACTGTTTTGTGTAGTTTATCATTCGCGCTATTTTGCGCACCTCACTCGCACTGTTTTGTGCATTTCAAATCACTCGCGCTTTCTTGCGCATCGCACTGTTTTGTGCACCTTACTTGCATTTTGCATGCATCCTATCGCGCTATCTTGCGCACCTCACTTGTACTTGTTAGTACATTGCATTGTTTTGAATACAAACCGGCTTCGCGTAGCGTATAAGTCCAATTATCAAAGTCTTCTTTCATATCATTTGCATCCTGCCCCTGAACTACGCTGGTTTGATTCCTTGCAAAGGGATACGTAGGCAGCCTGCGGGCACAACCATTCATTCATTTGTATTTTGTTTGTTTGTCCAAGTCTTCGGCCTTGTCAAAAATAGGTCGTCTCTGGACTTTGACATTCACTCTCGTCATTCTTATGACTTCCGAGTTCTGTCAAAGAGGGGCAACTGTAGACACCCCATTTTTGACAGCCCATAAGACTTGGGCGTTACTGATGGTTTACTTGGTGATGAAAGGTGTGCAGGGCAAATGTTCAATTTCTTCGGCAATGAAAGGGTCAAATCCCAACTTCACACCCCATTTTGGACCAAAGCTATTTTGAACGGTTTTTAGACCTTAAAACCCTCTCCTTCAAAACATTTTTGAAATAAAGTTTCTGCGTTGTTCCGAGGCTCGCATTTTGTCAAAAAATGCGCTTTTCGATAAACCGAGCAAGGACAAAGTGGAAATGAATGAAAGAGAGATGAAATCTTTGAAAAACCTTTCAAAACACCTTGCTTAGGGGTTCGAAGTTGAAGAAAGGAGGGGAAGAGAGAAGAAACCAAGTTGGAGGAGAAGACGGGCATGAATCCGGGTAGAAGAGAGTCGAGCAGTCCTCGCTGAATCGGGCTTATTAATCTGCATACTTGGATTTTAGCTATGAGGCCACCACCTTTGGAAAGCTTACTTTCGGGGCTTCATTTTTCACTCAAGAATCTCCTAGAGCCAAGTCCGGGTGGGTGAGATATGATCAGTTGAAGTCGGGCATCATCCCGGTTGGATCGAATCTGCGCGGCTTCACGAAAAAGGGCATAACTTTTTGCACAGAAGGAATTTTAATGCAAGGTTTGTGCCATTGGAAAGCTAACTTTCGGGGCTTCAATTTGGACACCCACCGGCCATTTTTTGACCTTGGAAGCACCCAAGGTTTGCGTGTCACACTTAGCATCATTTCGCATCTTGTGAGGCATGTGTGTCTCATTTGTATCATTTTGCATCTTGTGAGGCACGCGTGTCTCATTTGCTTCATTTTGCATCTTGTGAGGCATGCGTGTCTCATTTGTGTCATTTCTATTGGCATGCGTATCTCATTTCCATTGGTAGGCGTGCCCTATCTTCTTCATCGGTATGTGTGCCCTATCTTCTTTATCGGCATGCGTGCCTCATTTGCATCAGCATGCGTGCCTCATTTACATCGGCATGCGTGTCTCATTTACATCGACATGCGTGCCTCATTGTCATCAGCATGCGTGCCTCATTGTCATCGGCATGCGTGCCTCATTGTCATCGGCATACGTGCCTCATCTTCATCGGCATGCATGCCTCATTGTCATCGGTATGCGTGCCTCATTGTCATTGGCATGCGTGCCTCATCTACATCGGCATGCGTGCCTCATCTGCATCGGCATGCGTGCCTCATTTGCATCGGTATGCGTGCCTCATCTCCATCGGCAT
Organism: Camellia sinensis; assembly: GCF_055761805.1. Lineage (NCBI taxonomy): Eukaryota > Viridiplantae > Streptophyta > Magnoliopsida > Ericales > Theaceae > Camellia > Camellia sinensis. The sequence goes on from NC_138962.1 coordinate 59,532,363, forward strand.
GCGTGCCTCATTGTCATCGACATGCGTGCCTCATCTGCATCGGTATGCGTGCCTCATCTGTATTGGCATGCGTGCGTCATCTACATCGACATGCGTGCCTCATTTTCATCGGCATGCGTGCCTCATTTACATCGGCATGCGTGCCTCATTTGCATTGCCTTACATTCCTTGCGACCTGCATTGTCTTGCATCCACTTTGCACTGTTATGCATACTAATTTCATTACTTGCGTAGACCGCATGTTAATTACACTACCTGCGTAGACCGCATGTTTGTAATCAATTCCATTACTTGCGTAGACCGCATGTTAATTACACTACCTGCGTAGACCGCATGTTTGTAATCAATTCCATTACTTGTGTAGACCGCATGTTTTGTTTGCGTAGACCGCATTATTGTTCAATTTCATTACCTGCGTAGACCGCATGTATTGCTTGCGTAGACCGCATTATTGTTCAATATCATTACTTGCGTAGACCGCATGTTTTGCCTGCGTAGACCGCATGATTGTTCAATTACATTACTTGCGTAGACCGCATGTTTTGCCTGCGTAGACCGCATGATTGTTCAATTACATTACTTGCGTAGACCGCATGTTTTGCCTGCGTAGACCGCATGTTTGTAATCAATTCCATTACTTGCGTAGACCGCATGTTTTGTTTGCGTAGACCGCATTATTGTTCAATTTCATTACCTGCGTAGACCGCATGTATTGCTTGCGTAGACGGCATGTTTGTAATCAATTTCATTACCTGCGTAGACCGCATGTGTTGCTTGCGTAGACCGCATGTTTGTAATCAATTACATTACCTGCGTAGACCGCATGTTTTGCTTGCGTAGACCGCATTATTGTTCAATATCATTACTTGCGTAGACCGCATGTATTGCTTGCGTAGACCGCATTATTGTTCAATTTCATTACCTGCGTAGACCGCATGTATTGCTTGCGTAGACCGCATTATTGTTCAATTACATTACCTGCATAGACCGCATGTTTTGCTTGCGTAGACCGCATAATTGTTCAAAACTCATTACCTGCGTAGACCGCATGTTCTGATTGCGTAGACCACATTATTTGTTAATATCATGACCTGCGTAGATCGCTTGTTTTGATTGCGTAGACCGCATATTTGTTAATATCATTACCTGCGTAGACCGCATGCTTATGATCAATTCATTGCCTGCGTAGACCGCATGCTCCACTTACATGTCTGTACTTTCACAGCATTGTTATGCTCCCCACTTGCTTTGCGTTGTCACGTATTTCGAGTACACTACTATGCATGTTGTTAACAATATTGTACCTGTTAAGTTTGTTTTCTTTGCAGGCACGATATTGTATGTACGGTTCATTTGAGGCTGGTGCAACCAGACGAGCCGCACAGGTATCGTATCCTCCGAGTGAGAAGTATCGAGAATTGCATAATTCTCTTACATCCTTTCTGCATTGTAGTGTAGTTAGGTGTATGCTAGCTTAAAATTGTCGCATGTATGATTCATTACAGCTTTCTTTGCATGATCATAAGTTATGCTCGGCTTCGTGCATTGTCTTGCATTTTGCCCCTGCCTTCGGGCGCATACCTTGTTTGTCTTGCATGTTTGTCTAAGTCTTCGGCCTTGTCAAAAATGGGTCGTCTCTGGGCTTTGACATTCACTCCCGTCATTGTTATGACTTTCGAGTTCTGTCAAAGAGGGGCAACTGTAGACACCCCATTTTTGACCGTCCTCAAGACTTGGACGTCACCGTTTGAACACTCGGTGATCATCCATGTTTGTGTTCGTTTGGAGTTCCCGGAGGTCTCGGCTACGTGCCTTGCCTCAGGATCTCCGAATTCGACCGTTTAGTGTCTGGTTTTGCACCAAACACTTGCATTTTGCCTTGGAAGGGCAGGGAATGCCTTGTGAGGCATCCCCACACACCACCGGCTATGGCCAAAAGCCACCAGCTGGTTTTTGCTTCCACCGACAATGTATATTGCCGATCGGCACTATTTGTTGCCGGTCAGCACTATTTAGTGCCGGTCGGCACTATTTTTTACCAAAATGGCACCTTTGGCCGGCCGATTACTGTGCATCTGCTTTTGTAGATATTTTAAAACAGTTGTCTTGCTTTTTGTTCCCCTCCATACACGTGTATGGAGGGATCTCCCTCTTTAGAAGCTTGTCTTGTAAGCTTTACAAGACAAAAGCCTCTATAAAGAGAGGTCTTCTCTCTTGTTGCAAGGGTTGGACACTTGGGACACCTTAGATATTTTTAGACAGCCATTTTTAGGGTTTTGAGTTCTAGGGTTAGAAACCATACACTTTCTATCTCTCTTTTTACCCTTGTGTGTGTTAAATTGTGTTTTAGTCCATACTATTGCACACAAACACATAGTGTTTCACCTTCACTTAGCTACTGAGGTTCTAAGAGGTTGATTTTGAAGTTTTGGAGCTGTTTTCAACCTAGAAGGAGCTGTTGGAGCATCATTGATGAAGAGGTCTTCAAAGGTAAGAATCTTACCCCTTTTTACCCCATTTTTGCATCTTGTTTTTACCTGTCTTAAAATTGTTTTTAAGCTTGGTGTATAATACAAAAAAGTTCTGTTTTTTAGCCCTCTTGGTTGTTTATTAAGAGTGTTTTGTGGTTTGGAGGTGTTTGACCCCTCTTAGGCCTTGAAAGGCCTCATTTTGTGCTATTTTGTACAAGTTTCGAGACTTTGGTGTTTGGGCTTTTTCACCACTGAAATCTCTCAAGATTTCAGTGGTGAAGATGGTGCCTTGAAGTCTCCAAAAGGGGGGGCCCACCCCCTCTCCTTGTTGTCCTTGAAATGGACCATTTTTGGCCTCTTGAGGGAGCATCATGTTAGAGTATGTATTGATCATGCCTTGGCTGTTTTTCATGCTTAATATGTCATAACATACCTCTGTTTTTTGTGGGTTTTGGTACACCATGCATGCTTAGCATACCTACCATGTAATGCCTTGTTATTGCCTTAATATGCCTTAGGTTGTTAGCCCTTGTTCAAGCATGTTTTAGGCTTAGTCTTGTGAAGCTTTTGTGCATATTTTGCCATATTTTAGGTCTGTCCATAGTTGTTTGGGTCAGATTTGGCATGCTTAGTATAGCCCCTTTGCATTCCGGCTTGTTGGCCTTAAGTATGCGAATGTATAGCATGACATTTTCGCATTGATTTGGTGATTTGGAACCATCCATCACGTCATTTTAGTCCCATTTGCATGCCTATATGTTTACCTTGGACGCATCTTTAACGCTTTGAAAGCTTGTGTAGTATGCTCCATGTTTCAGCACTTGTGTATGCCTTTGAATTTGAGCCACTTAGATGCCATCTAAGAGTCCCCTTTGCATGGTCTAGGTCTATCATGAACCTATTTTAAGCCCTCTTAGCCTTGCGAGGCTTGGTTGGCTTAGCCATGGTTCAAGTCCCCTTGACTTGCTTCAAGTACTTGGGCCATTTGCATGCTAATGTTTAGCCTATCTTGTTGCTTGGTTTGACACCATCTTAACATGATTTTCCACACTTACTTTGCATGCCATTAGTCCACATTATGCCTCTTTCAATTGTGTTTGAAAGTTGCCTCATTTGTGCCTAAGCATTGGCCCTTTAACATGTGCATGTGTGTATGTGTTTTGGTCCTTTATTTTTGGTCACTTTGGCCACTGTTTTGGGCCTATTTAGAGCTGCCCAAATCATGTATAAGTCCATCTTTTCCTCCATTTGCATTGCTACATGTGTGCTTGTATGCTTGCATAAGTGCCTTGCCATGCCATGTTGCATCCTTAGCTTGTATGCCTAGGTTGCATAACATCTCGCATGCATGCCTTGTTCCTTGACTTGGTGATAGGAATTGGGCCTTGGTTTGTTTGTTTGCTTTGCATTTCATTTGACATGAAAATTACACACTTGATTCTTTGGGCCATCATGCATGGAAATGCGTGATTGGTGGTCCGAGAATCGAGACACGTGCCCTTTTGAGTCATTACCATGATAAGGGGCATGATTGGTATATATATGCCTTGAATTGTGCTGCCATGCTTTGCCTTGCCCTCTGTTGTTGTCAATTGCAGATTCTGCAGGAACACTTTGCCGACCGGCAGTGCCCAGTGCCGACCGGCAATCCCTTCTCTGCCGATAGCTTCACCAATGGCCGGTGACCCCATTTCACTGCCGGTGGCAATCCCATTCAGCCGGTGGTGTCCCCCAATGTCCAAGGAAGCAGTCCTGAGGTTTTGGCAGCCTCTAGAGGAGTAAAGGAAGGAAAACAGAGGCAGCCTATGCATGGCGGTGCCTTTCCGAGCAAGACCGAGTGTGCATTGCATCGAGCCCTCCTCCCGAGGCGGTTTACTGCTTTTCCTAGATTAGTTAATTTGCTTAGCTGATTAGGCAATTTGTAATATTTAATTAGCTTGCGTAGTTAGTTAATTTGTATTATTTATTTGGTCCCACCGGGCGAGGGCAAATTTGTAATAAGTGTGTGTGAGTGGTGTGTATGTCTTCCAATCCCCACTTCTTTCTTTCCTTTTATTTACCTGCTTATGATGGTAGATTAGGGCACGTTTAATTTAGCATACCTTATGCTATGCATGCGTGCATTCATTCATTTGTCTTACATGCACCGGGCTCGGTACATCACGCTAACTGCATTTGTACTTCAATTCCAAGTTGAATACGTGCATCAATTGGTTGCATTTCACATACCATGCTTAGGTTAGCCGAGCCTATTCTAAGTACATCCTGTATGTGTTGCATTAGGCAATTTGACATGAACTAGGATCACGCATGTTTGCTAACTAGTTTATTGTTTTGGCACGGAGTACGATGTAAGTATTTATGCTTTAGCATCATCGCATGCGTGTGAGTGCTATCATGATAGTATGCTTGCCATGCGGCTAAATGTTTATGTGATAAACTGCTTGAATGCCTGTGGGTGAAGGTTGGATTGCTTGAGTTGGAAAAACTTATTGAAATCCGTGTTTTAGCCTACTTGCGAGTAGCAAATCCCAAAACGTTTTTTTAAAACAAACGGATATGCGATGCTTGTTTCCAAATTAGGCAATCTAGTCTATACTTGTTTGCTGTGCACATAACATAGTAATTCTAGGCTAATAACCGGAATAAGAACACATAACGTTTTCAAAAACGGATATCACGGTTAGTAGAGGCCGATCTTCGGATCGGGCGAGAGGGGGTGCTCATAGCTGACCTTCCCCGATCGTACCCAAGCTCCCGAGCCGAGACAACTCCGGTGATGACGGACATGTGGCCTTCGGCACCGAGTCAGGGTTTCCTAAATTCTCCCATTTTAAAATATTTAGGTGGCGACTCTGTATCTGGCAAAGCAGTCCATGTTTGGCACTACTTTTCAAAAAATCAGTTTCTCAAAACGATTTGCCGGATTTGGACTCTTTGGTTCAGATTAAGAACCGTGACACAAAATCGAGTCCGAACTATAGTGAGGTCCCACGCGGGGCGCGTCTATACACAGGCCTACGTTTGACCTGTCCTTAAGCATAGCTTCATCTCCTACTCTTGCTAAGGGGATTGGAATAAAAAAGAAAGGTAATAGGGGAAGACTAGCTAAGAAGAAAGCAGATTTGAAACTAATTGATCAACAGAACATTTTGTTTGAAATAAAAGTACGCGAGGAAGTGCCTGAATCCCTTAATGATGATGATCTTTTTTCGCAAGTCCTTTGCACTTATCCAATGGCCTCTCAGACTTAGTGTCTCGAAAGGGTGGTGGGTGGTGGCTGAGCCAAAAAAGCCACAAGATCCATGTTTACAATCAGCTGGAACTGTCAGGGGATTGGGCGACCCCTGACAGTCCAAATCCTTCGAGGGTTGTGTTCAACCCATCACCCAAGAGTGGTTTTCTTGATGGAAACAAAGAATTGAAGATCTGTTCTGGAAAGAATAAGGAGAAGTCTGCATTTTCCAAATTACTGTTATGTGGATCCAAATGGTTCGGCTAGTGGTCTAGCCCTTCGGTGAACACAAGAGATGATATTGATGTCAGCCAGAAGAATTGCAACCTCATAAGGCGTATTATTGCAAGCCCAGGTATGGACTAGTTGGCTATCTCAAGCTAAAGAAGAAAGGAGATGTACATGAAATGGCACTCAAGCTGAATTTTAATAAAGCACATGATCAAGTGCAATGGGACATTTTGCGGACACTAATGGTAAGAATGGGTTTTGACGGGGCGTGGGTCCAGTGGATTATAGAAATTGTTTTGACGGTATCATTTTCTATGTTTGCTAATGGGTTGAAAAGAGCTGTCTTCATTCCAATAAGGGGCCTGTGACAAGGAGAGCCCCTCTCTTCCTACCTCTTTGTTCTGGTTACAGAAGGTCTTTCTCTCTCATTGCTGAAGGGAGTGCGTCACAAACAGGTATTGGGGATTAAGCTGAAAAAGGGTTGCCCCTTTGCGGACGACGCTCTGCTTTTTGCTAAAGTTAATAGGAGTGGCTGCCAAGCCCTTAAGTCTATTTTGGAGAAGTACAGCTCTGCTTCAGGGCAACTCATTAACTTTGAAAAGTTGGGGATCATCTTTTCGACTAACACTTCAAAAGTAGTGAAGACAGGTTTGTGTGTTCATGGGGATTCCTCCAATGCGTGTTGGCTCGAAGTATTTGGGTCTCCCATCCTTTTGGGGCAGGTCAAAGTCTGAAGCGTTTGGATTTTTTATTGAAAAAGCTGTGGGTAAAATGCAAGGATGGAAACAGAAGTTGTTGTCCCAAGCAGGGAAGAAGGTTATTGTGAAATCAGTGGTGCAGGCAATTCCTGCCTATGCCATGGCATGTTTTTCTTTTCCGAAGAAGTTCTATGATAGGTTAAATTCCTACGCGAGCAATTTTTGGTGGGGTGGGGATCCTTTGGATAGCGGGCTACATTGGGCGAGCTGGGATAGCTTGGTTATGGCCAAATCCCTAGGAGGGGTGGGATTCAGAGATTTTAAAGCCTTCAATCTAGCCCTTCTCGCAAACTGGTGTGGAGACTTGTCACGCACCCTCACTCATTCTATGCTCAGATTTTGAAAGGAGTGTGCCATCCACATACTGATTTCTTAACAGCCTATAGGGGTAGAACCACTTCTTGGTCCTGGACCAATATCCTTCAAGGTTAAGAGCTTCTAAAAAAGGGGTTACGGTGGCAGGTGGGCAATGGCAACTCAATCAAATTTTGGGATGGCAACTCAAGAAAAAAAATTCATATAAGATTTTTTCTTTGGACTTATATCACTTGAGTATTTGTTCTTTTTTTGTAAGTTTTTATTATTATTATTATTATTTTGGAAAGGAAACTATTCAAAACATTATAAAAGGTTGTAACGGTGTGTAACGGACTGTTACAGCCGTTATGGAACCGCTACAGCCGTTACGTTACACTGAAACTATTGTTTCACATGTGAATTTCTATCACACTGCTATAGTGGCCATAACGGGTGGCGGCAACCACCACAACCATTACATAACGGTTGCAGCTGCTTTTTAAAACTTTGTCTTCAATCTTTTTGCAATTATTGTTTAATCATCCACTTATTTGATTCTTTTTTAGTTCTTTCCATTATTATTATTATTATTTTATTTTTTTTATTTTATTTTAATTTTTTTTGCAATTTTCCTTGAATATACCAAATCATATTTATATATTATATAAGGAAAAGGGACTTTTTATTGAGAAGCCTTCTAGGAGTTTCAAACTCTCATTCTAAAATTATTGAATTTTCAATTTACAAAATTATTGACTAATATATTTATTTAATTATTAATTATTTTAGAAATAATAATTATTCCTTAATTTATGGATTTCAAATGAAAAGATAACAAAATATTCCATAATCTCCCCCATCATAATCTCTCTCACCAATTTTCAAAAAATTAAAACATTTCTTTCTCTTCTTTCCCCAAACCATCTCTCTGGTAAAAAACCCTACAATCCCGGGTTTCGACCCTTCTTTCATGTTTTGCCACTTTGATTGGGCAGGACGGGGATCGAGCTGCCCGGTTAGCTTGCGGGGGTCCAGGTGGCAGCACCCCTTGGCGGGGTCGAGGGGCAGCGCCCCTGAAGCAAAAATGCAAAATGCATTCAAACTTGCTTACGGGAAAGTGTATTTCACGCTTGAGCGGACCATGTTATATCAGTCCGTAAATTAAGGTTTCAGATCACATTTTGTAGCCCCCCTCTCTCTAAAACTCTCCAAATTTCTAGATCTAGAGCTTCTCTCTCTAGAAGTCGTCTTCTCTCTTTAGTTTCTCAAAATCCATTGGGATTTAGGCCTAAGTTCTTCACCAAAGTTGGTTATCACCTCGAGGGCTTCATTGTGTGCGGTGGAGATTGAGTTTCGACACCGTAAATTTTGGGGTTTCATCTCAAATTCTCTTCAAAACTTGAGGTAGGGATTTTCTTAGAGTTATATATATATTTTTGCAAGATCTAGATGATTTTCGAAATCATCCTTCGATAGCTTTGAAAATTGATTGTTGATTCAAGAAGTTGAGTGATTTTGAAAGTGGGTTTGTCTCTTGTTCTTTTAAAATGATCTTATGGATTTTGAACTTCGTTGATTGAAGAAAAGATGATTTTAGAAAGTTTTCTTTCAAAAGATTTGAGTTGAACAGTTTTGGTGAGAAAACCTAGAAATTGGGGATTTTTAAAAGAGACTGAAAATCCATGAATGATATTGCTATATTTATTTTGTGTGTTAAAATAAATAGATGTTTGAAAATTTTCTTATTCATATTTATAAAAATGATGAATTTCAGGGAATATGAGAATTGTTGTTCATTTTGGAAATTGTTGTTCATTTTGGAAATTATTGTTCAAAACGTTCAAACAGTCTTGAAATGACTAATTGTTGAGGATACTTGAGAAAAGGGAATTGTGTTACTCCTTGGATGATGAATTGGAATAAAAGTATTTATATTCATCTTGTGTTATTGGCTTATCAATTCATTTGATTACATTAAACTTCGAAAGTTGATTTGAAAACTTGCATTGAAAAAGAATGTTGAGAAATAAGTTTTCATGAATTGGTTTTGGGGCAAATAAGGTGGTAAGACTTGACAGGTGGTGTAGATGAAATTGAATAGGTGTCGACCCTTCTAGTTAATAGTGGTAAAAATGACAGATTATAGGTGTCGAGCCTTCCAATCAATGCTGGTAAAAATGACAAATTGGTAGTACTTGTATAGTCTACTTGCAGACACTGACCTAGGGATTACCAGAGTCATATTCACCGCCCTTGAAATAAATTGTTAAGTTTTGAACAATTGAAATTGCATGACATCATTGAGCATGATGGTTTTCAAAAGATGAAAATGTATGTTACTTTTAAAAGGAGCATAGCATGACATGTGCATTTCATCTCTTGAGACTTGTATAAAATGTATATACTTTGTTAAGGTTTTCCTACTAAGCTTTATGCTCACCCTACGGGATTTTTGTGCAGGAAAAGATGTGGTGATGCCGCCTAACTAAAGGCGAGGAAATGTATGTTGAGAGTACGAGACTCTCATTTTGCTGTGACTCTGTGTGTAAGCCAAGGGCTATATGTGTGTGGGTTTGAATAACCGTTTTGTGTAACCAGGCTCAAGCCTTGGAAACTTGTAAACCCTTGGGGGTATTTATTTATTTATTTACTTGTTGTTGGATTGATGTATTGTTACATGAAGAACTATTGTATCATGTAATGTAAGTTTGGAGATTTATATTCGGTTTTCCTTGAAAGAGCCATGATTGTTGTATTATCATTTGGGCTAGAAATTTGGGGCGTTACAATGCAAGAGAAATCACACCATTTTTATTATTTTTTTCTAAGGTTGTTAAAAGTTAGTTAATATTTATTTATTTTTTTTATTCATTACATTTTTTTTTTCAACAATATTATTTCTCCATTCTTTTACACCACATCACTTTCAATATCTTTCTTTTGCTTGAAGATCTGTAAAACCAAACCAAACCAAACCAAGTCTTAAGTATCATCAAATGGGGTCGGCTACATGAATTCTTCTTCTCCATGCAGCCCTATCAAAGGCCATTTCATTAGTCAAATTAAGTAGATTAATATCTCTATTTACAACACTAGCCAACGTTAATCTAGGTCTACCCCGTCCTCTAACAATTCTATCTACTGTTACAGCATCGCATCTCTTCACTACTGCCTCTGTTGGTCTCCGTTGAATATGACCAAACAATCTCAATCGATTCTCTCTCAACTTATCTTCTATCGGTGCTACTCCTACCCATTGCCAAATACACTCATTCCTAATTCTGTCTTATCTAGTCTTACCACACATCCACCTTAACATCCTCATCTCAGCCACACTCATCTTATCTAGTCATAAAGGATCCAAGCAACTTTTTTACGTGTTGGCTGTCGGCTACCTAACACATAACCCTCCTCCTTAACCCGGGCTTGGGATATAAGCAAATGTAGTGGGTGTGCTCTTAGGCCTCCAAACCTCTATTCTTAATTTTTTATAAAATTTTAAAAAATTATGTGGCACTCAAGTTTCAAACTCACTCCTCTCCCATCACTTCCATTTAAAATAAAAATTATTTTTTTAATAATTTAATAATATATACTCTTAGGGCATGTTTGATTGACATGATTAGAGTATAGAATTGAGATTATTAATCTGTAAGCCCAATAATTCTGTGTTTGTTTTAAAATTTTGTTTTAGGATTATTAATCCAATGGATAATTAACTCAACAAATTTGTAAGATTATATATCCTGAGTTAGGAAATAAAATAAAAAGACTCTTTTACCCTTGACTAAAAATTAAAACACTTATTATTTTTATACAATTTTATATTTTAGAAGGCTAAAAATAATTTTTAAAATTTTAAAATATATTTTGATATTTATTTTATCAAATTAGTTTATATTTTAAAAAACAAACCAAACATGGCCTTGTATTTTGTATTTTTATTTTGCTTTTATTTATTTATTTATTTATAATTTTTTTCAAAACCACATTTATGAAGAAATTTTGATAAAGTAAAGATTGTGAAGAAACATTGATGGGGGGTAAGATTGGAAAAAAAGATAAATATAGTTGTAATCCTACATTTATATGTTTTCTTACCCAATGCAAATTAAACAATGGACAAGGAAATAATTTATCCTACTAATTGGATAGTGAATACCACACTAATTTGATGAGATTATTGATACCTTTACTATTAGTTTTGTGAATCAAACATGGCCTTGGAATAATAGCTATCCGAATACAAACTTATCAACAAGAAAAGAAAAAAAAAAGAAAAGAAAAGAGAGAAAGCTATCACAAAATTCAAAAATATTTGAATTGAAAATCTATATAAAGATAATCTATATCTATCAACAAAATTCCAAATAAAGATAATTTGAATTTGAATTTGAATTTGAATATATAATAAAGATAATCTATGTTTATCTATCCAATTTCACATCTCTCCCCTCCTATATAAGCAGTTATATTTCAATTGATTATAAACACATACAAAACTATTATGTTACTCTTTCTCTTTTTTCCTTTCTCTTTCTCTATAAATATAATTTATATTGTTATAGGTATGGCTGAAAAGTTTCACACATTTGCATTCCCCAGCTCTTTATATATAATTTTATATTATTATAGATATGGTTGAAATGCTTCACAAATTTGCATTTTTTGTCTGAATTTTAATTTTACCAAAGGCTAGAGAGTTTTTGAATTTCTTTTTATTGCATCAATGTTGAATATTATGTACCAAAATTACAAAAAAGAAAAAAAAAATGTGTAAGAAAATTATTTGTGTGTATCATTCTCATAATGAATTTCCCACCAAGCTAAAAAACTCTTTCCTATTTAAGAATTTTAGAGTATTTTTAACTTGGCAATTGAGTATCCACTATATTCTTTTGCTTAAAATTTTATCTTTCGATGATATTTTGGTGATAGGTTCACGGAGTTTATATGCTTTTGTGTAATATTTAATTTTGCTCTTTTACATTTGATATCAAATTTTTTTTTTTTTTAATAAGAAACTTGAATAATTGAGTCTTTTATTTAGTTTTGTTAGTGGGTTGGCAGTGGAATATTATTTTTATCATAGCAAAACATAGTTCTCAATTATATGATACTTATTGATGTTTCGTTGCAGTTGTTTTTGATTTATTTGTTTGTTTAATTGAATTACTTTTTATGTTTTTGGTTATCAAAATCTCATCGAAAATAAATAATAAAAGACAATCAATGCGAATGATATTAAACATAAAATCATAACACATCATATGTTTTGCAATTCTATTTTTAAGTTATTCATTTTAAATCATATGCACCCGTGCACCGCATGGGTTACCACTAGTTAGATAGATGACGCAAAAGCCAATAGAAATATAACTATTTGGGAGCAACTTCCAATTTTAGGGTGAATGCTTTCAAAACTATTGTTGGAACTTCAATTTATTATAAACTAATTTAATACAATTTACATAACTCTTTAATACCTTGATGGTGCTTGTTTGGAATGATATCATATACAATGGCATTCTCCTTGCCTTGATCACTTTGCAGCTCCATTAGTCCTTAAGAGAAATTAAGGGGGGGCAATGACGAATCTATATGAGTACATTTATCATAATAATACATATGATGAAAGCTAGAAGGAATCGAAACTATATGGATTTGTGTTTTTCATATCAAAATTATCTAAAAGACAAGTCATATGACAATATGTTTTTAAAGAAAAATAACATTGAAATGCATATCAATTGGAACACAGCACACATTATGATTTCAACAAAATGATGAGACATCAACAAAAAGGATAAATTATATTTTCGTGTCATTTTGTTCTTTTAAATTTCAAATTTGTCAATTTCATCATTAAATTTTCAATTTGAATCAAATTGGCCAATTTCAAACCAATTGTCTAAATAGTTAAAGACACTTCTGATCCCTAACATATGCATTTGGTTCCTAAAATTTTTAATATTGCCAAATTGGTCCCGAAACATTGATGAGAAAGATGAAATATAAGCTTGCAATATTATTGAAGGATGAAACTGACAAAATTAAAAATTTAAGGACCAAAATGACACAACTTGTCCAAGATACATATATATATATATATATATATATAAGTGTATACGGCCGGCTTGGTCTTATTAATGATCGGCATTGGGCTGGGTTGGTCAAGAAACAAAGCAACAATACCTTCCAAAAATAGCAGCAAAAAAAAAAAAAAAAAAAAAAAAAAAAAAAAACCTAGATATGAATGTAAAGCAAACTTATTCTAGTAATATGATAGCCCTAAAATTTTAAACACAATATATAAAAGCAACCCTTCACTAATTTTTTCATTGACTACAAATTTGATTAAAAAAATAATAATTTTCATCAAAATCTTTTTTAAAATTCCTCTCTTATCAAAAATTTTCTTTTTCACCAAATTTGATGAAAAAACAAAAATCATCTCCAATGATTCATCTTTGAGTTCTCAATTTGACAAAAACAAAAAATAGAAATGATTTTTTAGTACTTTTTCATCAAATTTAAATTTGATGAAAGAAGGGGGGAAGGATTGTAGATGGTCCAAGAATAGAGTGAAAAAGGAAAAAGAAAGTGGAGATTGACCAAGAGACTTACATGCACATGAGACGATGGGGGTGTTTATTTCAGCTTTTCAAAGCTAACTTATAACTTTTAGCTTTGAAAAAGTTATTTTGAACTGTTTGGTTAAACTTATTTCAAACAACTTCTGATTCTAATAGCTTACTTTAACCCAAAAAAGCTGATTCTGATAAGCTGCTCACCCCTTGCTTCTGATTATCAGTTTCTGCTGTGGACATGTTAATGGCCCTGTTTGGTGCAGCTTAAAAGCTGCTTATTTAAGCTTTCAGCTTAATTTAAGCTATTTTGATGTATTTGGTTTAGCTTATAGCTTATAGCTTTTTGGAAGTCAGAAATCAGCTTATTCTTTAAGTGGGGCAGGAGATGCTTAATTTATAAGTCAGAAATTAGCTTATGTTCATAGTTATAAGCTATAAGCTGTTTAGGCATAAGTTATAAGCACTTTCCCACAGCTCTACCAAACAGGGCCAATATATGGTTATACTCTTAGATTTTTTTATTTTTTATTTTTTAAAAATAGAAAAAGATCCAAATGGACTATAGATTATTATTATTATTTTTTATGAGAAATGTAGACAAGTAGTAAATAACAAAAAATAAAAATTAATTGAAAAAGTTATTTCACAGCTTATTTAACAAACACTACTCATCAACTTAAATCTATAATCCAACAGCTACACCAAACAGATTAATAACTTCTGATTAAAGTCATAATCTATAATTTGTTAAGTTATAATCTATAAGCTGTTTTAACAGCTACACTAAACGAGCCCGATGTGGACCGGTAAGAGATTGAGAGATTGAGAGAGAGAGATGTGATATTAGTGTATGAGACAAAGAAAATACCAATTGCCGTTTCATATCTGTGGTGAAAATTACTGTATCAGCGTCTGTACGATGGCCTGTAGGATAGGAATGAGTGAGCTGTGCCGCCGTCAAAAGACTGAACCGGGAACGAAGAGAGAGAATATTTAATTCATAAAATCTACATAAAATGGGTAAATTACGCTTTCCCACGTTTATTTTAAGCCTTAAATTTTGTTTTTTATTTTTTATTTTTTATTTTAAGCTTTCATATTTTTAAAAAATATCAGATGTGTGAATATATTTAGATTATTATATAATATAAAAAATATAAAAAATAAAAAAATTGTTATATTATCATATAATATAAAAAATATATTATTATATTTAGATTTAAGTTTATATTAGATGTGTGAATTATATATATAATAAAAATTTGTTATGCCACATAACTGTCAGTGTGTTATTTTTGGCCTAATTTTAAATAAAAATTAACTTTAAGAGTGAAGTGAGAATAACTTAAAACATGAAAGGGCAAATGAAAAATAAAAGAAAATTTAAGGACCAAAGTGAGAAAATAGTCAAATATAAAAAAGGTAAAATATAATTCACCCACACAAAATACATGTGTAATTTTATAAATTAAGTTATTGTAATTGATTTTTTAATTTTTTACGAAAAAGATATAGGGCCTGTTTGGGATGTGGGTTGGCTTTTTGGCTTTTTAGTTTTTTGGATATTTTAGTTTGGGACTAAAAAGCCTCATCTGGGATGGACTTTTTGGTTTTTTTGACTTTCATGAGAGAAAAATTGTAATGATTATGGGTTGGATGTGATGTTTTATCTTATTGAGTTAAAAACTTATTTTATTTTTTGTAGCTATTTTAGCTAAAAAACCTGAGGCTTTTTCTTCCCAAACGAGCTCATAAGAAAAAGTAAAAGAAAAAAAAAATGATAATAATTTTTTGCCTTTTTAACTAAAATAAGTTGTTCCCAAACTTGCCTTAAATATGCTCAGGTGGTATAACAAAACACATATATTAGGGGTGTAAATTTAGCCCGGGCCAGCCCATGTCGGGCATCGCAGGCTCTCGTCAAAATTCGGGTCGAGTCGGGTCGGGACACAGGTCAGAAAATTTGGCCCAGGCCTAGGGGTATTCAAGCCTTGGGTGGGCTGGTGGGTCGGGCCTCGTTTCGGGCCAGTGGGCTTGGGCCTAAGCTCGGGCTTAGGTGGGCTTGAACAAATTTTTTTTATTTTTTTATTTTTCTACCAAAATTTTATTATTTTCCATTAAAAAAAATATTAGGCCTCGAGCCGCGCCTTGAGTGGGCCTTAAGCAGGCCGATGGTTCAGGCCCACGGGCTAGGCCGGGTTTCAAAATGATAGTGCAGGCACTGGCCCGTGGTCTCGGGCTAGGCTCGGGCCCGGGTCCAAACACGCCGAAACGGGTCAAGCCCACCTCGGGCCGCGGGCCATTTTTACACTCCTACACATAAGAGTCAACTCATTTTTTTTTTTTTGGAAAATGTTAAGGCCCCTAAAAGTTTTACTAAAATTTTTGTCAAATATCTCATATCTATCTATCTATATATTATATAAGGAAAATAGGGTTTTTAGTGTGGAGCTTTGTGAAAGCTTCAATATCTCAAAATAATTTTCTTGATTTTCTTAATTTTAAACAATTAAGAAAATCTCTATTGGCTAACTTCCATTTAACCATATAAAAATAAAATTTTAATTAGTCCATGATTTATTTGATAATCCCACATTAGTAGAAGAAGAAGAAAAAAATGAGTTGTTTTACTCATATCAAGTAAATCTTATACTCTCATTTAATATTGTAGTGTTGTGCATCATTCAATATAGTTTAAATTTTTAGTGAGGAACATTGTGAGAGTTTTAATATCTTATACTAATTTTCTTGATTTTTTTAATTTTAAACAATTAAGAAAATCTCTATTGACTAACTTCCATTTAACCATATAAAAATAAAATTTTAATTAGCCCATGATTTATTTGATAATCCCACATCAATAGACGAAGAAAAAAGCAAGTTGTTTTACTCATATAAAGTGAATTTTATACTCCCATTTAATATTGTAGCGTTGTACATCATTCAATATAGTTTAAATTTTAAAACAATATTCAAAAGTTTTGATTAATTAATTTTTGTGTAAGTTGGTGGTCTTTCGACCTAACCCATTAGGTTGAATCATTTTTTATTTGACTAATTCGTCAGTTTAACCGCAATTTTAGTGGTTTTATCAAAATATATTGATTAGATTTATTTAATTCGAAATAAACTACAGATTGATCTTATTAAAGATTGAACAATTGAGATTATTTGATTAAAAATAAACTTCTCGCCTTAGATAATTGTTAACTTTTATTTTATAATGTCGCATCAGAAAAAGAAGAAAAAAAGTGAGTTGTTTCACTTATATAAAGTGAACCTTAATATTATAGTGTTGTGCATGCTTCAATTTAATACAGTTTAAATTTTAAAATTAAAATAACATTTAAAAGTTTTAATTAATTAATTTTTGTATAAGTTAGTTGGTCATTTGACCTAACCGATTAGGTTGAATCATTTTCGGTTTAACTGATTCTCTGGTTTAACTGCGATTTCTCATATTTATTTTCTTAATTTTAAATAATTAAAAAAATTTCCATTGATTAACTTTCATTTAACCATATAAAAATAAAACTCTAATTAGTTTATGATTTATTTTATAATCCCACATCAGGAGAAGAAAGAAAAAAAATAAGTTTTTTCACTTATATAAAGTAAATCTTATACTCCCATTTAATATTGTAGTGTTGTGCATAATTAAAATTTAAAAATAAAAACTCTAATTAATCTATGATATGATTTATTTTATAATCTCACATCGGGAGAAGAAGGAAAAAGTGAGTTGTTTCACTTATACAAAGTGAATCTTATACTCCAATTTAATATTTTAGTGTTGTGCATGTTTCAATTTAAAACAATTTAAATTTTAAAATAAAATTTGAAAGTTTTAATTAATTAATTTTTGTGTAAGTTGGTTGGCCTTTTGACTTAGCTGATTAGGCTGAATCATTTTCGGTTTGATTGATTTGCTAGTTTAATCGCGATTTTAGCATTTTTATTAAAATATATTAGTTAGATTTGTTTGATTATAAATAAACTAAAAATTGACCTGATTGAAGATTGAACTACTGATTGCTTGATTTGAAATAAATTTCTCACCCAAACAATTATTAATTTTTATTTTACAATCTCACATCAGGAAAAGAAGGAAAAAATGAGTTGTTTCACTTATATAAAATGAACCTTATGCTCCTATTTAATATTGTAGTGTTGTGCATATTTCAGTTAAAAACAATTTAAATTTTAAAATGTTAATTAATTAATTTTTGTATAAGTTGGTTGGTCTTTTCACTACAAGAAAAGAGGGTATATAACACGGAAGCATTTGCAACGGCACTATTTGCCGTCGCAAAATTTTTTGCGACGGTATCATTTGCCGTCGCCAATAAATCAGATTTCAGCGACGGCACCATTTCCTGTCGCAAATGAACAAGTTTTTGAGACGATAACAACGGCAGTCGCAAATAATTCAAGTTTTTTGCGACGACAACTCCTGCTGTCACAAATAAAGATATTTTTGCGACAGTGTGAAACTTGACGTCGCAAAAAAAAACCCCCAAAATCTGGTCTCAGCTATTTTCCTCCTTAGCGCTCGTTTTTCCCCCCTCAACCAAAAATCCCTAATCTTTCCCCCCTTGAACCAAAAACCCCTAATCTTTCCCCATCTCTTCTTACGACTCTCTCTCTCTCCCCCCCTTGAACCAACGATCCCTAATCTTTCCCCATCTCTTCTTATGACTCTCTCTCTCTCTCTCTCTCTCTCTCTCTAGACGGCGAGCAGTGGCAGACGACGGCAAGCAGCAGCAGACGACGGTGGTGTGCTAGCGACGACGGTGCGGCGTGTCTCTCTTCAACTCTCTCAGTCAGTCTCAATCTCTGAACCAGGTTAGCTCTTCTTCTTCTTCTTCTTCTTCATGTTCTTCTTCTCTCTTTCTCTCTCTGGCGATCTGTGTGCTACCATTTTCCATAGCTTTGTTGTTTTTTTGAAACATAATGAATATTCTTGAGATTGAGGCACTTCTTTCAAGTGAAATTTTCTAGCCATCTTTTTTATTTGTTTTATTTATTTTTAAATTTTTAGGGTTTTGTGTTTTATCCCTCTCTCCTTACATTTATTTGATTTTTTTGTTTTTTGTTTTTTGGGTGTGTGCATACTTTTTGGTACATTTCCACCTCATTCTAATTTTTCTAGGTCGTGTTGTTGGGCTTCAGGTAATTGGAGTTTGGAGTCCATGAAATTACTCCCAAAGATGCCTACTTTTCTATTCTAATTTTCAGTGTCTTTGCTTGATAGATGGGTTTGGCCTTGAATTTTTCTTTTGTTGAATCTATTACATAGAGTGGTGTGGGTTATTAGATATGAACTCTCACTGTATGAAATTTTGATTAAGGTTTCTTTCTGCTTTCTTTGGGAGTAATTTGCTCTTTGAATTTACTGGCATATCCTTGTGCATTTTCCATTTTTGGCCTCTTCAAAATCTTTGTTTCCTTTCTAATTTGGCCATCTAGAATGTTTCTGCTATCAGAAATTTCTCTCATTTCCTTTAGTTGTATCGTTGTTGGATGGTAGCTACCTTCATTATCTAATAGGGCTGTTTATGAGGAACTCGGGAAATATGGGGACCTAGAGAATCAGGTTTTGTGCCGTGAGCGTGTTGAGGAACTAGAACCAAGTATACGGTACTGTCTACACAAACTTGGTGAGTCAAATTTACAAACTTCTGAACTCATGCACATTGGTGAAATGGAAGGGCCTGCACTCGATCTTTTCAAAGCTAAACTAGAGGTAAGTTTAGTTGTTTCAGAGGTTAAGCTATGAATAATGTTGTATCCTGATCTATTTATGGTCATCTCCTTTTTAATAGTGGTTAGATTATATTGGCTTCTTATCTGTAAAATTGGAAAAGAATTTCCAGACTTTTGTTACATTACTTGCCATTTATCTCGTGTCTCGCTTTATCTTGATTTGCAGGCTGTTATGGCTGAGGCAAGATCTCAGCAGGCTGCATCTATGACAGAATTTCATTGGCTTGGTCATAAATTTCCAATTTCTAATGCGAAGACACGTGTTTCCATATTGAAAGGTCAGTAATCAATCTCTATTTATAATGATACAAATGGTCAGTATGGTCCAACAATCAACGGACTTGGAAAGTGTGTGCAAGTGTGTCTCTTAACTTTGTCATTTATCCTGCATAAACATAATGGTCAAGAGTTTGCAGTTGTCATCATCTGATGGCCTGTTGATACGTGAATCAGTGACTGTAACCCTCACAACCTTTGCTTTCCCATTCCACAATGTGCAACATAATTTTGCTTGCTTGAGTTTTACATTTAATATTTTAGTAAATATAAGTTGTGAACACATGAACTACGTGGGGATGTTAACTGCAATACTCTTAGGAAATATCATAACTTGTTTGTTATCCATTGAAAAATACAAAGTTGGTGTCAAGCCCAAAGGCAAGTGTATTAATTGATGCACCACAAGCACATGCTTGCATATTGTCTCACTTGAGTTGCTGGTTGAGATGGTTTAGCTTAGGCGTGAATGTATTCATTTTGGATGTTTGTTTTATGATTCATTCCAAACCCAATCAATCAAGTGAGGTCGGTTACTTGAATTATTTTTGCCATTATGCTTTGTCAAAGGGTACATGAATAGATAAATACTGAAAGCTATCATAATGATTCCAACAGATATAGTTGTGAGACTGCATATTTTATTTTCCTCTTTCCCCCCGTCTTCTTTGCAAGCAAGCAAATGGAGCATAAAATGGGTTATGGAGAAAGTAGAAATTTGTAAGGAAAAAAGCAAAGAGAACCTCGGTGGATGGAATGAATTTGTGCTTAACATTCATACTGATGCTGCTTTTGCTTTACTATATAAATATATTAGCATCCTCTACTTGTCAAACTAGACTCGAATATGTCCCAAAAAACAAAGCATTTATGTCCCAATATTCGTTTTATAAATCCCTACTGATATGTTTCATTCAAATCTTGTGAGTTAGCATGGAATATGTTCTGTTTGTTATGCTTTCTCTCCATTCTGGTTGTTTTCCTTAAAAAGTTGCAATATTCTATATGCACTGCAACTTTGATTATTAAAATTTTCTGGCGTACTAACACTAGACAAAAGGTGAAGTTTTTTTGGTGAACGAAGTGTGAATAGCACCATCCTTAATTTATTTCAGTTTTGTGTCATATAACTTGCTGTGTTCTTTGATTAATGAAATGCAAGTTAAAAAAATTTAAGCAGTTTGATTCTCATCTGGCTTTTTGATGTTGTTTACCATTTCTTTAGTTTCTTTTGTATATTCTTTGCAAACCTTTCCACAAATTTGTAAATTTATTATAAAATCTTTGTTCCCTCTCTCACATATTTGTCTTATTTTATTTCACAAGGTGTTACTTGGGCATGAATTACAAAGTTTGCAAGGAAAAAATGAAGGAAATATTATCTATAAGATAAGCTTTTTTGTATTGAGTTTGTGTCAGCAAGGCCCATTTTGGGTTGTCTCTAACAAGACTACATAGCAGCACAGATACATGATACATATATAATACATTATTCCCCCTTTGCTTCATATTAATGACCTTCCATGGGTTGATACATTCTCCATTATCTGTCACAACAGTTATGTTCCCTGTTTTTGTTTGTTTGTGGCCATTATTACTTGTCCTCAATGAAGAATCCAAGGCGCTTACTATGCTGCTAGTTTTGTTGTCTTCTTAACTAATCCGTGTTAAGATTTTGAGCAATTCAAAGAATGAATGACTAATATGTCTTCTTGTGGAGTCTTTTCATTACTTTTGCAATGTACTGAGGGTTGCCATTTTTTAAAAAAAATGATAGAGTATTGGAGCAGACGTAAACCAGAAGCTCTTCAGGGGCTTCGCGACAACAGTGGTAGTGAGGGAGGACAACAGTGGTAGTGAGGGAGGGCCATCTTGAGATTTTGGAGATCTTAGTAAAAGCCGGTGCTTCACAGGCTGCTTGTGAAGAGGCGTTGTTAGAAGCAAGTTGTCATGGGCGTGCAAACATGAACACTGAAAATACTTTCACTATCCAATCACAACAATTATTTATGAGAAACTAAAACATCATATTCAATAATAGGGGATTATCCACGAACTTGTCAATTGGCCGAATATCTTTGTGCTTTATATCATGCTAATTTGAAATATCATTTTGAAATAATAGCCCTTTTCCTATTGACAGTGTGGAGTCGATGCAAATGCAAGTGATCGGGTCTTGCTTCAATCATATAGGCCTTCTCTACACACAAATGTCGACTGTAATGCACTCGTTGCTGCCGTTGTGTCTAGGCAGATCTCCGTCGTCCGTCTGTTGCTTCAGGTAAGGTTCTAATCCTGATTTTGATAATTAGTAGAATGACTCGTGCATTTTAGATGTATCCTAAAGTAAATTTGCCCTTTTTTTTATCTTATAATAATTGAAGCAAAATTAATTGTTTATACAGTTTTACCAGAAGAGTTGAAAAATAATGAAAAGCCTTACATTGACAAACATTTTGCATCTATTTTTGGTACACATAACTCCAAATCGTGGAAAATTATTTATTGGGAGAAATGGCATTGTTTCAAGCTAATCTCACATCACTTGTGTCATGTGGTGTGAAATTGGTCTGTGCCAATTCTACACACAAATAATTGTTCTCATATCGCAGTCATCACATATAAATGGGTTTTAATATGCATAAGTTTTTCATTAATACGTAAATATTTCGGTTTGATTTGATATTTTTTCATGTAAAAGAAGCATGAGTGGTAATAATCATGAACTGTTAGTTAAAATTCAAGTTTTAGATCCTGAAATTGTACAAGATTTTATAAAGGGATAAACAAAAATGAAAAATAAAATCTTTAATTTTTTATGTTTTTTTGTAATTAAAATATTAATACAATTATATTGTCATTAATTATTTTTATTTTTTTATTTTCAGATATTTCCGGAGTAGCAGTTTGCTTCTTGTGGAATGCAGACGTGTAAAGATTATGACTAACTTTTGTTTTTTGTAATCCACGGAAGAATCATGACGAAAATTTTTGTTTTTAATTTACGTTATTTAGATTTGTGAACAGCATTATGTATGTATTATGCAACATTATGTATTGGAATAATTTTGCTGATGTATTGTTATGAATAGAAGAATATTTTAATTATGGATGAATTTTTATTTATATATTGAACTTTTTATATTATTATGTAATTATTGATTTTTTTTTTATAGTTATTTTTCATTTAATAGAGGTCATTTTCATATTTTAATAATTTTATTACAGGTTTTTTTTTTTTTTTGAGACGGCAGCGCACACACCATCTCAAAAAGAAAAATAGAACCAGGGTTTTTTGCGACGGCAGTAATGCTGTCGCAAAAGATAGTGCATTTGGTTGAAAAGGAAGATTTTTAGCGACGGTGTTATTTGCCGTCGCCAGTAGTACTTTAGCGACGGCATCAAGTGCTGTCGCAAATAACCCTTTAGCGACGGTATTTGTACCGTTGCAAATAACCCTTTTAGCGACGGCAACACAGTGCCGTCTCAAAAAAACTCAGATTTTTACGCGTTAATAGCGATAGCATTTTTCCGTCGCAAAAAGGCATTTTTGCCGTCGCCTTTTTTTGCGATGGCATTATACCATCGCTAAAACCCTTTTGCAACCCCCTTTGTTGCGACCCCCCACTTGCCGTCGCAAAAGGTCAGTTACTGTCGCAAAAAACCTTTTGAGACGGCGTTTTGGGTATTTGCGACGGCATTTTACCGTCGCAGAAAAGCAATTTTTTTGTAGTGAAAAGGAAAAAACACTACTTATATATATATATATATATATATATATGATATTATGGCTTGGTTTGGGAAGTGGATTGACTTTTTAACTTTTTGACTTTTTGATTATTTTTACTTGGCCTAAAAAATCTCGTTTGGGTTGAATTTTTTGACTTTTCTAACTTTTTGAGAGAAAAAATAAAATAATTATGATTCGGATGTGATATTTTATCTTATTAATTTTTTAATCTATTTTATCTTTTTATTACTATTTTAACCTCCCAATCTTATTTTAGCCCATGTCAAACGAGGGCTATGTCATTAGCAAGTGTGACAGTCCTTCCTTTCTATGCAAAAATTAAAAAAAGTGAGAAAGCATGATGTGCATATTTTCTTTATATTATTTTAATATATACTATTTGGGGTTTTTTTTTTATTATTTATAAATAGTTTATCAACTACCATGCAGAAATTGAAAGCATATTAAATTTAAATGGACCGAATAATTTTCCATCATGTCATTATCAAGTAGGAAGGCATGACCCAATCTCTAACGAACACACACACACACACACACACACACACACACACACACACACACAAAGGAAAAGAAAAAAGTATGAAGGCATGATCCGCATATTCTTTCTATCTACATTATTATATGATAATGAGAGGGAAGGATGGACTAGAGGGTTGGCAAGAATGGAGAATTTATGGGTTGGTTGTAATAAGTAAACTTATTATTTAATAGGTTTTATGGTAATTAATGACTTTTTTATTAAAAATTATTAAAAACGTTACCAATCGTTAATTTTTAACGATAATTTAAAAATTTTGTTACAAAAAATGTCACTAATTATAAGTTTTAGTGATAGTTTAAAAAAATCATCACAAAAAAAGGTCACTAATTTTCAACTTTCAGCTACAATTTGAAAAATTCGTCACAAAAAAGTCACTAATTGTAAGTTTTAGCAACAATTTATAAAAATCATGACAAAAAAAGTCACTAATTGTTAATTTTCAACGACATATGCAAAAAATCATCACAAAAAATTATTTTTACCGATGATTTTATTAGGACTTATTTTCAATAGGACTTGATGAAAATTAAATTTAACTATTAGAACCTATTGGTAATTTACAACCGTAATAATCCCTAAAGTCTTTAAAAAAAAAAAAAAAAAACTCATTAAATGACCAAATAATTTTCCATAATGTCAATATCAAGTACTAACAAATCATCCGTGCTATGCACGAGATTGGATTTAAAAAAATTATTTATGATTATGTCAAACATATTTTAAAATTATATACGTAATTTTGAAAAACACAATGGGTTAAAAATCCAATCACAAATTAAGTCAATTGATAGTTAAAAAACATAATCATTTTTTTTTCAAAAAACACAGTGAGTTAAAAAATTCAATTACAATTTTTTTTTGTTAGACAAAATACAATCTAATCATTATAAATAGTGGGCACTTTATGTGAACTTAATAAATACAATCTAATTTTTTGTTTCAAAAAACATAGAGATTGTCACAACCCAAACAATTTTTTTTTCTCATCATGTGATCGAAATGGAGTGTAAAAAAAAAAACACAATTAGTTGAAAAATATAATCATTGTGTGATCAAAACGGAGCGTAAAAAAACACAATCACATTTTTGCTCGTAATATATATATATATATATATATAAAGCAATGAAGTCAATTGATAGTTAAAAACATAATCATTTTTTTTTTCAAAAAACACACAATTACAAATTTCTTTTTGCTAGACAAAATACAATCTCATCATCATCAATAGTGGATATTTTATGTGAACCTGATGAATACAATCCAATTTTTTTTATAAAAAAAAAAAAAAAAAACAGAGATTGTCACAACTCAAACAAAATTTTTTTTCCTCATCATGTGATCAAAATGGAGTGTAAAAAAACACAATCCATTAAAAAATAAAATCGCCGTGTGATGAAAACGGAGTGTAAAAAAATACAATCACATTTTTGTTCATAATAAAAAGAAAAACAATGAAGTCAATTGATAGTTGAAAAACACAATCATTTTAAAAAAACACAATGAGTTAAAAATCTAATCACAAATTAATTATAATTTTTTTTTCTCACCATGTAATTAAAATGGAGTGTAAAGAAACACAATCAATTTAAAAATACAATCATCGTGTGATCAAAACGGAGTGTAAAAAACCACAATCACATTTTTACTCATAATAATAATAAAAAAAATAATGAAGTCAATTAATAGTTAAAAAACAGAATCATTTTTTTTTTGTTCAAAAAATACAGTGAATTAAAATCCAATCACAAATTAAGTCAATTGATATTTAAAAATACGGTCATTTTTTTTTTTTTTGTCAAAAAACACAATGAGTTAAAAAACTCAATCACAATTTTTTTTCCTCGTCATATGATTAAAATGGGACGTAAAAAAACACAATTAATTTAAAAATACAATCACCGTGTGATCAAAATGTGGTGTAAAAAATTACAATCACATTTTTACTTATAATAAAAAATAAATGAAAAAAAAAGGAACTATTAAAAGAATAAATGAAAAAATTACTTACATGCTTTCAATTGAAGATCGTTACTGTGGGGGCATCAGGGTGTGGAGGGGTCAGTTTATAGAGGTGAATAAAAAAATATAATATGCAATGATACGGGGAGATGTCAAAGAGATTGAAATTGAATGATGCGATGGTAGGATTTAGGGTTTTTAAATTTTAAAAAGGCTGAAAATGAACGGTGGGTAGGAGATTTTTTTTTTTTTAATTTGAAAATTAGAAAATAAATATTAGAATATTAGAGCTTTCATAAAATTTATGGGTTAGAAACCTATTTTTCTTGTATAATATATAGATGAAGGCATGCCCAATCTATAAAAAATAAAAAATAAAATAAAAAAGGGTATGAAGGCATGACGCGCATATTCTTTCTATCTACATTATTATATGATAATACGACGGAAGGATGGACTAGAGGGTTGGCAAGAATGACGGTAATCCCTAAAGTCTTTAAAAAAAAAAAAAAAAAAAAAAAAAAAAAAAAAAAAAAAAAAAAAAACTCATTAAATATAACAGTATTAATTATAAACATTGTTAAATTATATAGATTTGTTAAGTTATTTTTATTTTTATTTTTATTTTAATACTTGTCTCCTAGATTTTTTTTATTATAAAAATGTAAAATTATTTAACCACTTATTTTTTTGACAACATTTCATTCGATACTTTATATTTTTTGATATTGCCAAAATAGTAAAATAGAGAACATACTGCACTAAAATTAAATGACTTGTTTTGATAAAAAAAAAATAATAATAAATTAAATGACTTGCTCATAATCTATTTATCGTCAATTAAATAATTTCATTTATTTTTTATTATAAAAGTAATTATATATTCTTATCCAATCATATATCTCACTCAAAAATATAATACAGATACTTTTATGATGAGTGCTGCTATTTACCCTTATCCCTTTTCTTAAAACCCCTCATATCTTTTATTTTGATTGGTGCTATTAGCATTCCATGTATTATTTTGGACCTCCTATTTCTTTGAATCATCCATTTCTTTGAAACCTCACTTATAAATATTGAAACCCTTAAAATTTATTTTCTCCTCTCAAATAATACCAAAATTATAAACATTCCACCCATTTAATTGAATGCACACCCCCCACACCCCAAAAAACATCTCTTCCAAAAACCCTAACAAAACCCACGAATAAGAAGAAGAACCAAGTGTGATTACTGTCTCTCTCTCTCTCTCTCTCTCTCTCTCTCTCTCTCTACCGCCTCATCATTTTTTTCGGTGATTAATGTTCGGTTATCGGTTCCTGAACAAATAATAAATGTTCGGTTACCGATTCCCGAACAAATAAACAATGTTTGGGCCTGCGTTTTCGAATTTTGGTCATATGTTCGGGAGTTCAATCTCGAAAAAATGACGAACAGATTTTATTATTTTTGTCATTTTTTTTAAAGAAACTTACCCTTACAAAACCAATCTCCTCTGAGCTAAGAACATCATAAAAGTTATGAACTTTCTCTGAACTTTTATTGTTGTACTCCTTTCGTCTCATGGAGTTGTGATTGCCGAAAAAACTTTTACTCATTATCATTGCCGAAGAAGTGTGGGTAATCAAATGGTTGCTACCGTTATCGTCGGAATATTAATAATCGCCAAAGGATTTTCAAGGTTTTGAGGGTGGGTAAGTTTTGAAGGTGAGATTTGGGGAAGATGAATGGATGGTGATGAAGGTGAGTGCTCTCATAAACCCTAATTCATAACGTAGTGGTGCATGGGTTTAATTGTGAGATGGGGTGTCCCAAAATTAATGATGTCCTTTTTAGTAATTTTATTTGAGGATATTATTGTAATAAAAAAAAAACTACAAATTGAGGGGTCCAAAATAATTCATGGGGTGCTAATAGCAGCACTCTTTATTTTTTTTAATTTCAATTTTGTCCAAACATAAAATTCTATTTTTACCATCATCCTTAACCTTCTAACCCTAATTTCACAAACCATAACCCTAATCCCACCAACCATCTCCATCACCTCCGGTCATCGTTCCCCACTCATGTCCACAACCTCCACTGCCATTACCAACATCATCACTAGCCACCAACACCCTCACTTACCAACCACCACCCCAATACCCTCACTCATCGCCAATACCCATTTGAAAATTTCAAAAAATAAAAATAAAAAATCCAAGAACAATTGATACCCATCTCACAAATCCATTAGAAAAACAAAACAATTGAAGATTTGTATCAATACCCATTTCTTTGTTTGTAACGAAAATGACCGATATAGTGCTTTCAAAGCTCTCCGAGGACGTTGTTCTCAACATTTTCTTCAAACTCGAAGACGATCCTCAAAATTGGGCTAAACTCGCTTGCATTTGCACCGAATTCTCTTCTCTCATTCGGTTTGGTAGTTTAGGCCTGAACAACCACCATTTGTTCGATGGTCCTCAACTGAACTACCACAATTTGTTCGGTGTTCTGCACCCAAACCTCCACCATTTGTTCGGTACTGGTTTTCTGAACCAGGCAGGACGATTTCAAATGAAGAGTAATCAAACACGAGCATGGTGAGGAAGGGCTCTAAGGTTGTTTTGTGGGTGGCGGCATTGGTGAATGACTGAGAGGGAGGATTACCGATGGAAGAAGATGAAAGAAGAGGGAGCTAAGGAGGTAGGTTGTTAGAGAATAAGAGTCGCAGGTGAGGAATGAGGGCTCAGAAAGGGTCTCCAATGAAAAAGAAGGGTTGTGGAAGGGTTGCGGAAAGGTTGCCTTAGAGAGATGGGTTGCCGGAGTTGGGGGTGGGGCTGCCGGTTGAAAAGTAGGGTGAGGGTTTAGAAAGTATATTTGGGATTATAGTAGCGGTCCAAAGAAAAATAAGAAAATGAGCAATTTTAGTGGTAGTGTTTCAAAGAAGTAGGGGTCCTAAGAGAAAGGTAAAGGCATTTAGTAACACTCTTTATGATATATCATTCAATCATATTCAATTTCATGATATTACTTATCCTTTTTTAATTCTAATTACAATTTCATAATATTGAATGGACAGAGGCTTCTCTTTAATCCTAGTATAGTGGTGCTACATGCACCAATTAATGTACACACTAGTATACCAACTAGTGTTATGCCATTATTACTGACCCCACCTATTATACAAATTACAAATACTCAAAACTTCTAAAATTATGCCACATCATCTGTTAGTATACTAGTTAGTACATTAATTGGTACATATAACATTATTCATTCTAGTAAAGACTGGCTGGATGATGTTGTTTTGGAGTGTAGGGCTTATTAGGAATATCATTTCCACTAGCTATTCCGTTTATTTTTTAGTTTGTTATGCGCTGATCATTTTAAAAATAAAAAAATAAAAAAAATCATAGTGATCCTATAACTGTAGCCTGATGATTTCACCATCTTTATTATTTAGTTTTTCTTTTTTTAAAAAAGAAAAAACACATGATTTAATAATAGGGCTCTTCGTTCAAAAGTCCAAATTTTGATTATCATTATTCAAAAGTCCAAACTCAAAAGAGTTATGTTAGGGACCCCAAATAAACTATCAAATTTTCTACCAAACCTCTCAAATGGGTGTGGGATCTACATACATATGGTTTGTGTGGGTCCTACACTCATGTGAGAGGTTTGATAGAAAATTTGATAATTTAGTTAGGATCCCTAACATTTTTCAACTAAAAAACGGTGTTGTCCATAAGGGCATGCTCAAACAAAATGATCAATCTACCCACATAAATTGAGTTTAGATTCTCGGCCGCACTTCCCTGCGGCCCTCCCCACCGCCCTCCAAAACGATGTCGTTTTGGATAATTTTTTTTTCCTTTCTTATTTTGTTTTTTCCTTTTCGTTTTTGAACCCTAGCCTCTGAGACAGACGAACAGAGAGGCGACGATTTCGATGAGAGAAAGAGGTGACAAACGGAGAAGTGACGGAGGCAAGGCAAGGCGAGGTGAGGTGATGAAGGAGACGAACGGAGAGGCGACAGAGGCAAGGCGAGGTGAGGAGAGGAGAGG
This sequence comes from Camellia sinensis, assembly GCF_055761805.1. NCBI lineage: Eukaryota > Viridiplantae > Streptophyta > Magnoliopsida > Ericales > Theaceae > Camellia > Camellia sinensis. The sequence continues at coordinate 59,562,291 of NC_138962.1, forward strand.
AGAGGCAGTGGTGAGGCGACTGGAGGCGGCGAGAGACTAACAGAGAGAGGCGGCGAGAGACGAGCAGAGATGGCAATGAACGCGAGGCGGTGACGAGGTCCGTTTCTCTCCCTTTGGTCTTCATTATAATTTGCCTCACTTTGTTCTTCATTTTATTGTTTGTTTTAGAGAGTAAAAATGATAGAATGTGATCCCTATCCTCTTTCTCTACCTCTGCTTTGATTATTTAAAAAAAAAAAATTATGACATTCACACTCTACTTTGAATTTCACACACTATTTTTTTTTTTTTCTTTTGAAGATTAAAGATATAAAATGTGAATATTATTACTCTAAAAAAACATCTCTTTACTGCTATTTTTTTGATAGGAAGCTACTGCCTTGTTTATTAATACTATTTGATTGTTAATCATTGAAATAGTGAGATCAGTAATGTCAACATTTCTATGGTAATGTAATGCCAATTCTATGCTCATAGGGACAAAGGATGAAGTGTGGAAAGATCAAATAACTAAAAGAAAAAATGCATTAAAAGAGTCGTTGAAATAATGAGAACTGAGAAGAGAATACAAGAGAAGAGAGGGTTTTGAAGATTAAAGATATAAAATGTGAATATTATTACTCTAGATTAAAGAGATTACAGAAATGAGTAAAATATTAAAGATATCTGATCTTTCCACACTTCAATGATCAGAAGATTAAAGATAAAATATTTTACTCATATCTGTAAAGAGAATTATCTTTAAATATCTTCAATGATGCCTTGTTAGTTATTGAAGATTAAATAGAATTATTTCTCATTTCTGTAATCTTTATTCTCTTTAAAGATCATTTCTGTGATATTTATCTTTAATCTTCAATGATCTTCAATGATTAGATATCTTTAATCTTCTCTTTACTCATTTCTGTATTCTCTTTAATCTTCTCTTTAGAGAATACAAAAGAAGAGAGGGTTTTGGGGATGGCATGCGCTTTTTTGGTATGAAGGAGAAAGTCTGGATTGGCCCATGTGCTTGAATTTATCCACTTTGATATTTTACTCTTTACTTTTATTTTTCCCTATTTTTTCGCTAACTAAACAGGGCATTAGGATAAATCCATAACCCATATCTTTGTGTTTGTTGTCTGGGGCTCAAATATGACATCAAATGTGTTTGTTTTTGGCTAATTATTTGTTTGCAAGTTGTTGGCAAATAAATGACACTAGATTATATATTACTATTGGTTAAATTGTGGCAATATATATATACAACAGTTACATCTGAATTGGTTTATACCAGGCTCTTTCAAATGTAGCAAATGATGTAACTCATAAGACTTATATTTTGTTACAAATTCATAGAAATAAGAAAATTGGTTAAATAATTGATAGAGGAGACTTGTAGATTGTGTACCTCATTACAATTTGGCTCTATATTTTTGCAAATGTCAACTTCAAGTGTTAATGGCAGTACCTCAAATCAATTGACATATTACAACAAAAATTGTCCTAAATGTCGTAAAAAAGCAACTATTCAAATTTCCGAGACGGAGCGAACAAAAACAAATTATTTTATTATTGTCATGATTGCGGTGGTTTTATTGGATGGTGCTTGCCTACAAATTCACAATGTAGAGGTGAAGGAGAAATGCAAATGGAAAATATGCCAACTATCACCGAACAGCTACGATTTATGAGCGAACAACTTCGATTTCAAAGCAAACAACTTCAATTTCAGAGTGCGAAGATGCTTAAATTGGAAACAGACATAAATCAAAGTTGGTGTCGTATTTATGGGTTCTTCATCTTTCTTGTAATTGGTATTGTATTAGTTATGAAGATATAACAATATATATGCAAGTTAGAAATAGAAGTAATGTATTTCTCTTTGTTTATGCATGTAATGTATATATTGTGAGAATGTTTCTATTTAGAGCAAGTAATGTTGTGAGTATGTCGCTATTTAATTTTGCCACATTTGAAGTGTCATAATATTAACACTGAGAACCTATTGTGCAACGTGTTGAATTGATGGGAAAGAAACAGAGTGAGATACATTAGAAATTTGGAAATAATTATGTAATGGGCTGTCTAACAACTCCACCAGCTGCCACAAAAACAGTGAGATACATTAGAAATTTGAACACTAGTAAAATATAGCCACAGAAAATAATATTTTAGTTAAAATATGGGTAAGAGACAAAAATTGTTTTGGTGTAAATCTCTGCCACTTGCTTTAACATCAAAGTTGGAATTGAAACCCTTGGCAATTTTTGGGACAAATTATACTCGGCTTCCAATTCTTTATACCTCTTCTCATAGAGCACCCTCTCAAAATGCATGAAAAATTCCATCAAGCTATGATTACAATTGAGATAATCCTTCAAAAATGCATTGAAGGATTCACTTAGTTGAGTAGTACTCATTCCAGCTGCCTAAGAATTGATAATATATGGGCATCCCCATTTCTTATTCACACCAAAAGACTATTCCAACCAATGATTGTTGTGTACATCATACATATCAAGCATTTGGTCCCATTGTATTATGAATTCTTCTTCATCATCAATGTCATGCATAAATTTTGAAAACACACCCTTCATCCCTACATCTTCGAAAAGAGAACGTATATACTTGACAGCATTTTGCGTCAAATGCCATGTGCAAAGTCGGTGGTTTGTTTTAGGCATGACAATTGGAATAGCCTTAGCCACCGCAGCATCTTGATCTGTGAAAATAGTTTTCGAAGCTTTGTTTGACATTGCCTCTAAAAATATCTGAAACAACCATGTGAATGATTTGGCAGTCTCATCATACATCAATGCTGCACCGAATATAATTGTCTCTCGATGATGATTAAATCCAACAAAGGTTCTAAAAGGTCTATGCTCATTATTTAATTTGTAGGTAGTGTCAAAGGTCACTACATCACCAAATTGAGCATAGTCCATTATCGTTTGAGCATCGGCCCAAAAGATATTACTTATCTGCTCTTAACAATCTAATTGGACTGCATAATAAAAGGATGGATTTTCCACAATTTTCTTACGAAAGTACTGCAACACACTACTCGCTTCTCCATATTCCAAGTCTTTTTGTCTCTTCGATCTCAAGTAATTTTTTTGGTCCAATTTTGTGAAGCCAAGTGATACTCTTCCACCAAATTCCCTACCAAATAGCTCATAAGTAGACCTAAGAGGAATTCTAGATTCTGAAGCCAATTCTACTTCAATTGCTTGGGTGGTAGATATTTTTCTTTAGGATGGCAACATATGAATGCACTCTTGAGGCACAAGGTCATGATTATGATGTTCAACAAAATCAATTGCAACATATTTTCCTAAATTTCTATCTAACTTGATACTAAATCGGGCACCACAACCACATCTCACCTCTTGTCTCAAAAATTTTACTAGTGGATCTCGCTTGTCAATGCCCCGAGTTCCCTCTTTGTAACATACAAAAGTCCGTGAAGTTATTTCCTTAGTCTGTTTGTTCTTGTGTGCATATGCTTTCCTAATACTAAAGCCCACCTTTCCGCTATAGGTATTGTAAAAGTGATATGCAGCTTGTTCAGAGTCAAATGACATGCCCAATTTCGGCTTCCAACCACAATTGGCCAACTCATCAACAACATTATTTTCTTCCATTGCCTGCAATTCAATTTATAGGTGCAATGAAACAATTTATATACTTGAAAACAATTCACTATGACAACTTCATATATACCAAATAAATATAAAAACTAATCTATTTTTTTTTTTGGACAGGTATGACAGTGTTTAATTTTCTACCTCTGCGTTTCTAATTTAATAAAGTACCTTTGTGTTTCTAGTTTAATTACATCAGCAATTTATCAAAATATACCAACTTTCTAATGATGCATGGACATGGGTTTGAAAAAAACCTAATATTTTATGACCAAATGTCGGCTTGATTTGATTTTGATGGCCATGGTCATGCCTTGGCAGCAAGCTTAGGAATAGGCAGCACCACTGACTTAGTTTATGGGTCAATTTTAACATGCTGAAAGATGTAGCATTGACCCATATAAGGTGGAGTTTCAAAATTTTAGTTTCATAGACCATTTAAAGAAATGAATTAATCTAATTGACTTGAACATACTGGATGTTTTCTGCCAGTTTATCAAAGGCTTTGAACTACACAAAATGAGATGTGATGTCATAACGATAGATTTAAATGATAGGAACAACCTATTGCCATATCAGTTTGCAAATTAATTTTGTTGGTATAGCATTACTAAATGTTTTATATAGGGAAAAAAAATAGAATTTTAGCTTCAGAAGCAGATAAGCATTGAGTAGGGGGTTTAAATTAACACCCTTTCTAAATATAATTAACACCCTTAAATGAGTTTTCAACATATCATTAAACCCATTTCATCAAACACTGTGCATATCAGCAACAAATCATATATATCATCAAACCTATTTCAAAATGCTCGTTTCATTAAAAAGAAACAAAAGAACTGTATAAAACAATTATATATACATATATATCTACATAGCGGTGGAGAAATGAAACAGAGACTGAAATGGACCTCGTCATGGCTGCAATGTCGCTTTGTCGCCGTTGCACCGCCGGACTCTCGTCTCTCCGCCATCCTCTGTCATTCACCATCGCGTCCCTCCATCATCTCTTTCAGTTCGTTTCTCTCTCTGTCTTCGCAGATCGTCTCTCCGTCTTTGCCGATCGTCTCTCCGTTCGCAGATCGTCTCTTCATTTTTGCCAATCGTCTCTCCATCTTTGCCGATTGTCTCCACCTCTCTTCTCTATTAGGACTAGATAAAAGTGAAAAGAAAAATAGGGAAACTCATATTTTGGGGGGGAAAAAAACCCACTAAACAAAATGACGTCATTTTGGTGAGCGCGGCAGGGAGGGTCGCAGGGAAGTACGGTCGAGGATCCGAACTCCATATACATTTATATTTCCCTCTCTCTCATCAGCCCCATTTCCTAAACCCTACACCCTACTCTCTCTCTCTCTCTCTCTTTTTGTCTCTCTCTTTTACACTTCCATTGTAGCCTCCTCGCCGTTACTGTTTCATCGTTTTTGCCACCTTTTCGTCGTCGCCTTCGTCTCTACCACTTTTATTCCATTACCCGCACCATCGTTGTCACCTGTTACTCGTCAGACTCTGGTAACTTTGACACGCATCGGAGTGAGGTAGCGGACAGAGGTGACAGATTCGGTGAATAGGTAAAAAATGACGACAATCTAAGTTATGGATCCTAATCACTGATCGAGTCACTCCCTCACCGTCGCGATTCCGTTCTTCAGTCCTCAGTTCGCCAGATTCAACAACAAACCTCCAAGAAATATGAGCAACTCATCGATTTAGTCAAGAAGAAGCAGATTTGTCGTCTATCGACGACCTTTGACTCATTCTCATCTTCTTCCCTAAAGATTTGATGGTACGATCAGTTCCTTCTCCGTTGTCCACTACCGCCGAAGGCCTGATGAACACGAGAATATATATATACGGACGACAGAGGATGAAGAACAAATCATTTGCAACAAATCCAATTCAATAGTCAATCAATTGCAACAAATCACTTAACAACATGATGAACACAAGAATATATATACAGACTCGCTAGAGATTTTTCTTGGCTAGGGCTTAGGCTAGGGTTTTCATGTTCACAAACATGGTTTGGTTATGGTTGATGATTGTGATTGTGGAGTTTTAGTTTTTTGATGATGATTGTGTTGGGTTAGGGTTTTGTTTTTAGTTTGATTTGTTTTTGAATTTGGCATCTATGTTCCCTTTCTTCATTTTTTTAGATCTGTGATTTTGGTTAGGCTTCATGTTCTTGACCTGACTCTATTGCATCTTGTTCAAATGGTGAAAGAGGATTGAAGTAGATTTGGATCTAGATCTTATTCAACAAATCTGAACCAATCCTTTTTTTTGGTAGTTGTTGTTGTTGATGGCGAGGATGATGATGAAACATATTGCAACAGATTGAATTTTTTTTCCTTGTGTTGAACAGGTAAGGAATATGTGTGTGTGTGTGTGAGAGAGAGAGAGAGATATAAAGAAGAAATATTTGAACATATAGAGAAAAAAAAAGAAATAAGGAGAAGTGAGAGAGAAAAAATGTGTTTGTGAAATTAATAGAGAGAGAGAGAGAGACCGATAGAAAGAGAAGAAAAAAATTAGGTTTGTGAAATCAACAGATGGAGAAAGAAAGAGATAAGCAAGAGAGAGACAAATAAAGAGAGAAAGAAAAAAATGGGTTTGAATAGACTAGTCTCTATTTCCTCTCTATGTATATCACAATTTAAACAGTTGAAAATAAAAAATTAAATAGATAGAAAAAATAGGCTTGTGAAATTCAACAAACAAGGAAAATAGACTTTGTGAAATTTAATAGGGGCAAAATTTTGAACAGATTTAACAGATAGAATTTTTTTTGAACAGATAGGAAAAAAATTTAACAGATAGTCAACGAAAGTCAACAGATAAAAAAAAGTCAACAGATAAATTAAAGGGTAAAATTAAAAACAAAATGTCTTTCAAAACAAACAAAATGCTTTCTCACCAAATTATTTCACAAAGGTGGATCTCTCACTAACAAAAAATATTCATTGGATCTAATGTCTTATACCGTCCTTAATTTGAATTTTTCAACAATTAACCCTTAATAATATAGCTACATTTATGGAAACACTTTTTTTTATGAATAATAATCGAGGAAGAGGATTCCCTCGAGTCCAAAATCTATACTAGAGAGGGCGGTTTGGGCCCGTGAGGTTTACTACAGGCTCCGTTCCGATAATCTGAACAATTTATTTTGTCGAGTACTTCATGTATTTCATCCATAAAAAAAATTAAGTCGAACCGATAACTATAACTTGTTCAATTTATCGTGTTTTTCATTAAAAAATAGACGATAATTGTGTTTTTAAAAAATAAAACATATATTTTTTTTATGACAAAAGTAATAAATTGAACAAGTTGTAGCTATCAGATTGACTTAATTTTTTTTGTAGATGAAATACTCAAAATGTTCGATAAAATGAACGGTTCAAATTATCAAAACGAGACCTGTAATGAATCTCACAGACCTAAATAGCCTCCTCCAATCCAAATTTTGGATGGGAGGGAATCCCCCTCCATAATAATCTATGTATAGAAAACTAAACATTAAACAAAACGAATTATAGGACCCATAGAGAACCTTATAACCGAAATCTATTCCGTCCAATCCAACCCTTAATACAACTGGAGGGAAGTTTTTCTCATATTCAATTCTCTTTAAATTAGAGGGACCCACTGAAACTTTTAAAAATTAATTACATATTCATAAAAAAATTAAGATTTTAATTATTAATATATTTATAAATTTTATTACTGATTTATAATTTTTTTTTAAAATACTGATTTGATATTTTCCCTAAATTAAATACCACAACCAAACATATGGTGTTATAAAATTTGTTCAATATAAAATGGGAAATTCTATGGTATATTCTTTTTTTTGTGTGTGTGTGTATATGATGTATTTGTTTTTATAGAATTACGACAATTTGTAATTCAGAAATGAAATGATGTATTTTGTGATAATGTTACATATGTTTTTATCCAAACATTTTTTAACTAAAAAAACGTGTAACATTATCACAAAAATGCTTAATTTCATTTTTAAATCACAAATTATCATAACTCTACTAAAAAAAAATACATAACATTTTTACCATAAAAATCCATAACATATCTTACAAAAATACATAATAATGGCGCATATAGTACACCTTTTGAGGGGCTGTAGCATAATATGTTACCCATATAAAATTGGTACGTCTAGGATAAAGCCTCGGAACCTGTCAATAACCAAACCTCAAAGAAAAATACAATAATAATAATACATCAAATATGATTTTTGCTATCTGTGGGGACATATTTTTTGAATGACGACACGTGGCCGAGGTGTCACCGGAGTGCCAGCCGAGGTTCCACGTGTCATGGTCATGATACCGAGATGATCTCGGCTAAGCCGAGGTTATCTGCGAAGATGTCGGAATCCGAGATAAGCGGATAAGGGACAAGAGTCCTAGAATGGGAGAAGACTTCAGTTTGGGTAAAGATGAGACTCTTAGAGAGTTTATCCTAATCTTACTGAGAGTCCAAGATTAGCAGTAATCCTAAGTCCATTAGAGCTAGGCTTCTTTTGGGACTATGATTGAGCTGGCTATAAAAGAGAGGCACCCCCATGGGTCTAAGGTATGTCTTTTATGCTTTTGATATTCTGTCTAGTAAGTTAAGCACTATTGGTTATCTTTGAGAGATATTGAGTACTGACTTGATCGTCGGAGTGCCCCCGGGTGGACGAGCCACCGCCGGAAACTCTTCTTTCTGTTGCAGGTCGTTCGGGCTTAATCTATTCTGCCGGTGTTCTCCAGTTGAGTACTAAGTTGGCAGTGTGGTCAGAAAATCACCCACACAATTTGGCGCCGTCTGTGGGAACGAAAGGAGAATAGATGGCCAACGACAGACCGAAAGAGAAGGTTGGGGATGACACCCTTACTGAGAGTGGGAAACATATTAACCTTGGCGTCGAAGAAGACAACTACAACGAAGAAACTCATGATAAGAATCACGGAGAAGAGAACGTCGACCAGGAGGGCGACATGCCGAAGAAATCAGACCGAAGCAAGTATTATAACGAGGACCACCTCCAGCCACCGTTCCCGTCATAAGATACGCCGATTCCAGCAGCCAAGAAAGATGCCCAGGCAGGGGGGCAGAAGACAACTCCTATGACTCCTCAGCATGATAGGACCAAGGAACATTCTCACCGGCCTTCAAGGGAGGTCGGACAAGGAGAATCAAGGAGAGGAGATTCACAGAGGACACATCGCACCAAGGAAGTTGACTCCAAAGAACATCGGCATGTTCAGGGGAAGGACCTCTGTTTTGACACGACCAATGGAGGGAGGTCCAAAAGGACTCGCAATGACACAGGAAGTAGTGCACCAAAGAGGCTGAAATCCGGAGATAGCCGAGCTCCTGGATGAACCAAGGAGGATCTGAGGGATTACCTCCAGAGAAAGCGACAAGATGCCGAGGTGACCTCACCTGTCAAGCCAAGATAACAAAGAGCTCGGCCCAAGTAAGCCGATCCCAAATTCCAGATCTCGGATCCTAAATCCCAGAAGACAAGATCTCGGATCCCAAGTAAGCCGAGGACATATTTTTTGAATGACAACACGTGGCCGAGGTGTCACCGGAGTGCCAGTCGAGGTTCCATGTGTCATGGTCATGATGCCGAGATGATCTCGGCTAAGCCGAGGTTATCTGCGAAGATGTCGGAATCCGAGATAAGCGGATAAGGGACAAGAGTCCTACAATGGGAGGAGACTTTAGTTTGGGTAAAGATGAGACTCTTAGAGAGTTTATCCTAATCTTACTGAGAGTCCAAGATTAGCAGTAATCCTAAGTCCATTAGAGCTAGGCTTCTATTGGGACTATGATTGAACTGGCTATAAAAGAGAGGCACCCCCATGGGTCTAAGGTATGTCTTTTATGCTTTTGATATTCTGTCTAGTGAGTTAAGCACTATTGGTTTATCTTTGAGAGATATTGAGTACTGACTTGATCGTCGGAGTGCCCCCGGGTGGACGAGCCACCGCCGGAGACTCTTCTTTCTGTTGCAGGTCATTCGGGCTTAATCTATTCTGCCGGTGTTCTCCAGTTGAGTACTAAGTTGGCAGTGTAGTCAAAAAATCACCCACACACTATCTTATTTTTCGACTATAATAACCAATCACTAGTTGCAATGTGCTCATTAGGTGAATTTGAGTTTAAAAAATAGAAAAATTTTGTCCAAACTTTCTCATAATAAAATTTTCATACATTAAAAGTACAAAAAATTTGCATTGAGAAAGACAATATGCACCACTATTATCAAAATATCTTTATTGACTAATTTCATATTTAAAATTTGAAAAACTTTAGCATACATAAAATTCAAACAAAAAAAAAAATTACAAGAATGATGTGACAATATCAATGTTGTAAATAAACTAATCTTCAGTGGTGTTTTATTTTAAAGTGAAAGGTTTACAATGATCCACATTATTATGTATAAAAAATTATGAATAAATTTTTTATTTGTATAACATTACTCTTAAAACATTAAATTGATATATATTTTTTTTAATCTAAATGTCATTTTTAATAAAATTTTTTAGAACCTCTTGTCAAGATTTATCAAACAATATCCATATTAGCCATGAAATTCTAAAAAACAATAATAATAAAATTTTTACTGTTGAAACTAACGTTAACAATAAAATTTTATTCTACTTATTTTATTCTACTTCATAGTAAAATTTTACTCTTCTTTACAGTAAATTTTATTGTAAAATTTTAGCATCTAAATAGCAAAGTACCATCACAATCACTAGACACCATAATCACTATAATTGTTACTGCCACAAGTAACAATATTGAATAACTTTTTTATTAAAACAATGAAATGATAATGTTAACAAAATAAAATTTTACTGTTACTTTAAAACAAGTATCAGAAAATAAAATACAGATTATATATTTCTATAGCAAATCAAAGAAAAATTTTACTATCACTTTTAAATAGAATATCAACAAATAAAACACTAGCCACATATTCTCATAACAAACCAAAGTAAAGTTAATCTAACGACAAACAAAAACATCATTATTCAATCAAATTTAATACAAAACAATTATAACAAATGAAAATTTTCAATCTCATCTAAAAAAACTTTTAACAATTATTTGTTCTTTCATGAAGAAACAAACGAAATACACATCAAACTCGAAATCTCATCAAATCTAAGTTATCTTGAAGTTTTACAGTTCAATCGCAAGTTTTGATTTAAACAATTATCAAAATATAACAAACAGGGTTTGATATGTAGCAATTATACAGAAACAAAAAATTTCATATTTGATGATGAATAAATCCAACGAAGAAGATGATCAGAACCACAACATGATCGCCATCTACAAGACAAAACATCCCTAGCTGTAGCCGGGGGTCCTCCGACGCCCAAGTTAGTCCTCCAATATTATAAATATATTTAATGGACAAATTATATGGAGAAAACAACATACCTCAATCCATGGAGGTGTGATCTATTTATAATAACCAGTGATTTGCCTAGCAAGTTGTTTGGGTGCTCCAGAAGTCTTTTTCCAAACAATCTCCAATTGTTTAAGACTTTTATATCAATAAGACCTCATCTCTTGATGAGTTTTGCACAATATAAAACATTAATGTAGGATTTGATTAGTATTTGTCAACTACCATACATGTAGTAATCCATAACTACACCACGTGGCAGTGTTGGGACCCACATAATTCTTGTGGTGATTTTTATTTCCTCTCAATTGCCTTCAAACTTTCATTTCCTTTGAGCCCAGTGAAAGAGTGGAAACTTTTTGTTATTGTATAGCCATGTAATGTTGCCTAACTAGAATGATATATGAGTGCTAGAGTTTATTCCAATAATGCCTAATCTTGTCAAGACTTATTGTCACGCCCCAAACTTGACCTTATAGGTTTAGCATCGTAATTGGCCAGTAATCCTGGGATTACTGAAGGCCTCTGAATAGAATATCATGTAATATATGGAACTGCGGAAGCAATTATAGAAATACAGTGTCCATAGAGCTGTGCAGACATACATGAGACAGAAATATTAAAACTTATAGACATACACCCACATATGACGTCATGTACACATCCACTTTGCATCATCATTAAACACATAACACAAAAGAACCGTTCCAACTTATAACTTGATTCACAAAACTCGACCATTAAAATTTTGGGAAACTCCTCGGGAGGCGCACAGGTTGGTCGACACAAACAGATCTTCAGGCCATCATCACTGAGCCTGGTCACACGGCTGGTCACCTACATATATACATACATATAAAAGTGAGCTGGAGCCCAATGAATAATAATAGAGTAAAGATTTTAATGCATGATGCCATAATAGATTCAAAAATCAGATTTCAAATAGAGTCATTGTGATAACCCTGTTTTGTGTTATGCTAATTGATCTTAATTATGATTGTGATTATATGCTTGATATGATTGTGAATGATAATTACATCATTATATGTGTTTTTGAATTTCTATCTGTTCATCATAGGAAAATCTGTTTGGTTTCCTGCTTTAGAATTTTAATTGAAGGTCGTAGAGACGTCAGAAATTGAAATTGACTACGCCTTTATGATTAGCGTAATTTTCAGAGACTATGGTGAAATTTAATTGAAAATTGATTCGGATCAAAATAATTAGATTCAGAATGATTAAATTAGAGCACCATTGCTTAGTCTTAATCAAATTGATTAGCCAAGCCTATAAATAGGCCTATATACACCCAATTCCTTCCTTGGAGTTCATTTTAGCTGAAATTACACTCTAGAGAGAGAGTGTGTGCCGATTGTGGAGAGAGAGGGAGCTCAAATTAGAGATTTGAGCTAAGAGCTTGGGAATTTGGAGGCTAGGCTCAAGAACTAGCAAGAACTTGGGAGATTGGAGCTCCTAGGTGAGTAATTGAGCATAGATTCATGAGTTTGAGTTTGTAATTTTGTGAATTCAAAATTAAATGGTAATCAAGAGCATGAATTGAATTAATTTTGATGAGATTGAAGTCTATATGTATATGCATGTATAGAATTGCCATGATTTTACTTACTCAAGCATAAATCATGTTGAACACGATGAATTGAGTACCAAATTTCACATGCATGCATAAATTTCATGAGTTTCATGATTATAAGTATCATTTGCATCATTTGAGATGGAATTGGAGTCAAGAAGTAACATGCATGCATGATTAATGAAGATATGGAGTTTGTATGAGGTTGAATGCAAGAGTTTTGAAATTTATGAAGAGAATTCAAAATAATTTATGAGGTGGACCATGATTTTAGTTAATTGGTTCCAAATTACTTATGTTATTGTATTATGTGATGTCCTTCCATGCTTTTGTATAAAAAACATGAGTTTTGGAGCCTTGAGAGTTGAGTTTGAGTTTCAAAAAGAATTCTGGAAAACTCAGAATTTGACCTGTTCGCTCGAGCGTGGAAAGTCCCGCTTGAGCGTGAAAACTTAGCTCCCAGAAGTTTTGCAGACATCGTGTCCGCTCAAGTGGGGAGAGTTACATTCGAGCATCCAGTCACATGTTTGACTCTCAGCTTGAGCATCCGAAGTCACACTCGAGTGCAAATATGAGGTAACCAGTACTTTTACAACCCAAAGAGGTCCGCTCGAGCGGAGAGCCCTGTTTCAGAAATTTTAAAAAGTTATTTTGTGTTTCATTTTCCATTCTCTTCCATTTCTAGGCACTCTTAAGCATGCATTGAACTTTGTATTTGACCTAAAAGGTAAAGAAAGAAGCCTAAGAGAAATAAATAGATTAAAGAACGGATTGAATTGTTTGTGACCCAACATGTGTTATGGATTGTGTAGGGTCAAGCACAAGAACGAATCCACCGGCAGAACACTGTGAGTAATATCTTAGTAAAGAAATTTAAAGTATGCTATTTGTCCAATTGCTTATTCCTATTTGAGTTTCATAAGTTTGTTAATTTGAATCGTGGACAAATATTTGTTATGCCATATGATTGGATAAGGCCGTTGGATTACAACTATGATTATGATGTGATTATGATCTCAAATACAAAATGGGCATTTCATAAACGATTGGGCCAAAGGCTGTTTGACATGAACAATTGGGCCAAAGGCCGTTTGACATGAATGATTGGGCCAAAGGCTGTTTGACACAAACGAATGGGCCAAAGGCCGTTTCACATGAATGAATGGGCCAAAGGCCGTTTCACATGAATAATTAGGCTAAAGGCCGTTTGATGGGAATGATTGGGCCAAAGGCCGTTCGACAAGAATGAATTGGGCCCGAGGCCATTTGACATGGAATGAATTGGGCCTGAGGCCGTCTGTTAGGAACAAAGTGGGCCAGAGGCTGTTTGATATGTTTGGGCTTGAAGCTGTTAATATACCAGATAGAAACATGAATGGGCTCAAGGTCGTTTGATACGTCTGTTTCAAATTTCATTCATGTACCTTCTTTATTTGATATTATTCACTGGGCTTTCTCTCACTCTCATTCATGTGTATGTAGGTGAGCAGATAGATGTCCAAAATCAGCCTTGGTGAAATATGTGAGGAAAGTCAAGTTTTGTGGAGTCAACCCGAATGTCTCACGTACGAGACACTGTTTTGTTTCTTTGGGTTCATTCTTTTGTTATTTTGGTGAACATGTCGCATCACCCTTGTATATAAGCTTTTGGTTTGGCTGACTATGACTTAAATGATCATGTATGTGTAATGCATTATGTAATTTTCCTTTTGATGTGGGTTATTAACGAGTATATGTGAAATGCTATGAAGTGCAATGTAAGCATAGTTCATTGGGAAAAATTTTTAAGTTTGCTTCCGTTTTGGCCCCTTAACTCTGTTGAAATAAGTTTAATTAGGTTTGAGGCCGTAGGTAATCCCTTGATTACTGGCCGGTTATGACCTTAACCCATAGGGGCGGGTTCGGGTCATAACAGTCATATTCATATTCATATTCAAATCATGCGTGGTACATCCATTAGCGTTAACAAATCACATTGGTCATTCTTATCAAGTTCCATAATGGAACCTCCAGTACCGGGTATCATATAGCAAACGTAGGCCATGGTATTGTTTCCCCCGAGTGAGGGCCTTATGCCACGATATTGTTTTCCCTAGGCGAGGGCCTCATGCCACGGTATTGTTTCCCCCAGGCGAGGGCCTCATGACTATAAGCCACAATATTATTTCCCCTCGACTTGGGCCTCATGCCACGATATTATTTCCCCCAGGCGAGGGCCTCATGACCATAAGCCACAATATTATTTCCCCTAGGCTTGGGCCTTTGGTAAGGATACCAAAAATGTATTTCAAAGAATTGGGCCATCATTCATGTAATCTTAAAATAGCCTTTTGTACCATTCTTTTCAGAAACAGATCATATTATATCATAATATTCAGAAAGTATTTCTTGTTGAACATAGCTTTACAGAGTTATTACTCACAGATAGCTTCGTTATCAGAACAAATGGATTAAACAGCTCACGGCACGCGACCTATACAAACATATAATAGATAGACATATTGAAACATACGCTTGGATAGTAGTTAACTTATTTCATTTTGATCTTAGCGTGTTTTTAAGTCTTATCCTCATTATTGTACCTTAATTATGTCCTAGGAATGCCTAGGATGAAATGAGGATGCCAAAATGTGCTATGGAACGCTTAGCCAAATTTTCAAAAACAGGGCAGCTCGCTCGAGCGCAACTTTTGTCGCTCGAGCGGTGAGCAAAGTCTGCAAAAGTACTGGTTACAAGAATTTTTCGCTTGATGAACGCTCGACAGTCGCTTGAGCGCAAAACTGAGTAAAAAGGGTTTCCATCGAGCGCACATTTCTACGCTTGAGCGATCTGCAAAAGTCTATAAAACTTCTAAGAGCATGAACTCTTCGCTCGAGCGCAACATCTTATGCTCGAGCAGAGAGCTCAAATTTTGGAATTTCCTGATTGCTCTTACAAACTCAAAACTCAAATTGAAAGCTACAAAACATATCCTTTTGGGCCTAAAACTTGAGAAAACATATGTAAACATTATGAATTCAAGATCATTTCACAAAATCAAAGTTCAAAAACATGCCAATTGTGCAAAATTAAGCTTGAGATGTTGAAAACATAACATGCATGTAATTTCTTGACTTCAAAGCTTTCAAAACATGATCAAGTGAGGTGTTTAACTCAAAACCATGTTGAATTCTTAGAACAAAGCCAAACTAAGGACATGAAATTCTTTGATAAACAACTTCAAAATGCCATGAAATATGCATGCATGCATGGCTTTAGTTTTAATTATTCAATTTTAGCTTAATTCTAGTGATTCCACTCCCAATTCACTTGAATTCTAACATTAGCTAACTCAATTACATAACAAAAGGGTTAAACTCTTACCTTAGTTTCTCAATTGTGCTCTAGATGGCTAATTGTTTGAGTCTCCAAGCTAATTCTTCCAAATTCTCTTCAATTTCCCTTGTTTGATCTCAATTTCCCCTTCTCTCTCTCTCTCTCTCTCTCTCTCTCTCTCTCTCTCTCTCTCTCTCGATTTTAGTCTCAAAGATGAGGGGTTGAGAGTGTGAAGTGTATAAAAGTTGTTGGAAGTGGCCTTATATAGGCTCATTAGGGAGCTTAATCAATATATGCTTAAGTTAATCAACTATACCCATGTTATTCTAATTATTTGGTTTCAAATCGAATTTCAATTTAACCTACTATAAAATTTTAAAAATTCTAAATAACACATAAACCAAGTCAATTTCGCGATCGGATGCGGATAAGGCCTTCAATTCGCATATCGAATAAAAAATACAGACATATATTTCTACGTCAAACAGATATAAGCACAAATAACTTAATAAACAGGCAATTAACATAGAATTTCATCTTAATTACTTATTAGACATCTTAATCATGGTTTAACGATTAATCATAGGTCGGGGTTGTTATAGTCTTCCCCCCTTAAAGAGTTTGTTCCTCCAAACTCAAATTACCTTCGTTTTGGAAGAATATCAGATCCAAAGGGAACAAGTCAGGGTATCTCTTCATCATATCTTCTTCGGTTTCCCAAGTCGCATACGTCCCTCTATGATTTTGCCAATCAACCTTCACCAAAGGAATTTCCTTGTTTCTTAATCTTTTTAACCTGCGGTTCACAATCTGTATTAGTCGTTCTTTATATGTATAGTCATCCTACAAAAGCACATGAGTTGGTTCGATCACATGTAACGGATCCCGTAGATAATCCCGAAGCATGGATACATGAAAAAAATTATGCATATGTTCCATGACTGGCAGTAAGGCTACTCGATATGTCACCGGATTGATTTTCTCAAGGATTTCATATGGCCCAACATATCTCGGTGCCAACTTGCCTTTCACTTCAAACCGTGTTTGACCTTTCATCGGAGTCACTTTTATAAACTCATGGTCCCCAACTTTATATTCTCTGTCTCTTCTTCGGATATCCGCATAACTCTTTTGGCGGCTCTGTGTAGTTTTCAATCTTTGTTGAATCAATTTCACATTTTCAGTCGTTTCTTGCATAAGTTCCGGCCCAACAAAGGTCTATCACCTACCTCGGCCCAACAGATTGGAGAACGGCATTTTCTACCATACAAAGCTTCATAAGGAGCCATACCGATACTCGAATGATAGCTGTTGTTGTACATAAATTCAGCCAACGGCAAGTAGGTCTCCCAATTTCCTTGGAAACCTAACATACACATTCTAAGCATATCTTCCAAGGTTTGAATGGTTCGTTCAGATTGGCCATCTATCTGTGGTGTGGATGATAAGCACTGCTCAGTCTCAACTTAGTTCCCAAAGTTTACTATAGACTCTGCCAGAATCTTGAAATGAACTTCGGATCTTTGTCAGATACAATAGATATTGGCACATTGTGTAATTTCACATAAATGCTAGCCAATTTATCCGCATTATAAAAATTTTTGACAGCTAAGAAATGTGCGAATTTAGTCAAACGATCAATAATTACCTAGATAGAGTTCATACCTCGAGAGGAGCTAGGCAACCCAACAATGAAGTCCATCGTAATGTGCTCCCATTTCCATTCTGGTATTGGAAGCAACTGAAGTAATCCAGCGAGTCATTGATGTTCAGCTTTTACTTGTTGGTAGTGCAAACACTTAGCTACAAAGTCAGTAATACTCTTTTTCATCCCAGGCCACCAAAAGTTTTGTTTCAAATCTTTGTACATTTTTGTATTTCTCGGATGCATAACAAATTTTGAATTGTGAGCTTCAGTCATAACTCGTTTTCTCAATTCTAGACAGTCCGACACACAAAGTCGATTTTGAAACTTCAATGCATTGTTCTCCAACACAATCCCGGCCTTGGTTTTAAGTCAATCTCATCAACAATTTTCTTCAGGAACTCATCTTCCAGTTGTTTCTCTCTAATTTCTTCAATGATTGTAGGCTGGGCAGAAATGACAACTAGAACTCCACCCTGGTCACGCATCACAATTTCAATTTCTTCTCTTTCTAAGTCACATAACAGTTCTTTCTAACCAGTGAGAAAACATGACAAATTCCCAATCGACTTTCTACTCAATGCATTTGCAACTGTATTGGTTTTTCCCTGGTGGTACAAGATTTGCAAGTCATAATCTTTGATTAACTCGAGCCATCTTCCCTGTCTTATGTTCAGTTCATTTTGAGTAAAGAAATATTTCAGGCTTTTTTGGTCAGTGTATACTTCACAAGTCACTCCATATAGATAGTGTTGCCAAATTTTCAAAGCAAACACCACAGCTGCTAGTTCAAGATCATGGGTTCGGTAGTTCTTTTCATGAGGTCGGAGTTAATGAGAAGCATAAGCAATTACCTTACCATTTTGCATTAGCACACATCCCAGACCCTTGTATGAAGCATCACTATAAATTTGAAACCCATCGGTTCCATTGAACAATGTTAGAATAGGTGCAGTTACGAATCTAGTCTTCAATTCTTGGAAGGCTGACTCCGTTGACCAATTCAATCAAATTGTATGTTTTTCTGAGTCAACTGTGTCAATGGTATGGCAAGTTTAGAGAAGTCTCTTACAAATCTGCGGTAGTAACCAGTAAGTCCCAAAAAACTTCTAACTTCGGACATGTTAGTTGGTCTCGGCCAGTTCACAATAGCCTCAATTTTCTGCGGGTCAACTGAGATGCCATCTTTGTTGATTACATGCCCAAAATATGCTAGACTATCAACCCAAAATTCTCATTTGATTTTCATGTTTTTTCTTGCTTTTGGAGTAAATCAGAATATCATCAATAAATACAACTATAATTTCATCAAAAAATTGTTTGAAAACCCTATTCATTAGGTCCATGAAGGCTGCAGGTCCCCAAACGGCATTACCAAAAACTCGTAGTGCCTATATCTAGTTCTGAATGCAGTTTTCTCTATGTCTTCTGCTTTAACTTTTAGCTAGAGATACCTGGATCTAAGGTCTATCTTAGAGAACACTTGTGCTCCCTAGAGTTGGTCAAATAGGTCATCTATTTGGGGGCAGTGGGTATTTGTTCTTGATAGTCACTTTGTTCAATTCCCGATAGTCTATATACAGCCTTAAAGATCCATCTTTCTTCTTGACAAATAAAACTGGAGCACCCCAAGGTGAAATGCTTGGGTGAATAAACTTCTTATCTAACAATTCTTGAAGTTGAGTTTTCAATTCTTTCAATTCAGAGGTTGACATTCCATATGGTGTTTTGGAAATTGGTTGTGTTCCAGGTATTACATCAATAGTGAATTCAATCTCTCTATCAATTAAGTCCCCAGGTAATTCATTCGGAAACACATAAAAATTCACAAACAATAGGAATAGTTTCCACACTAGGACTATCAGAAGTCCCAGTCAAAACACAACATAGATAACCCTTATATCCCTTCCTAAGCAGTTTAACAGCTTCCATGATAGAAATCAAGTATGAGGGAGGAACTAGCCCATCCCAGCAAACAAAAACTCAGGTAAACCAGGTGGACGAAGTACAACAGATTTATTCACACAATCAATAGTTGCACAGTACTTCGTCAACCAATCTATACCCAGTATGCAATCAAAATGATCAATACCCAATGGCAATAAATAAACATACAATGTCACATCACCAATCACAAGATCACATGCTGGATAAACATAAGCAAATATCGCAGAACCCCCAGATGGCATAGATACAGATAGTAAATAATTCATGGGTTCTAAAGGTCTAGTTAATTTCTGGGAAAAGGCATGCGACACAAAAGAGTGTGCAAAACCAGAATCTATCAAGACATATACATTTTGGGCACAAATGGAAATTATACCTGACACCACAAACTCGGTGTTCTGTATATCCCCAGGCACTAGTGCGAACACTCTCCCTTGCCTTAACGTTTCATTTTCGGTGTTACCTCTGGCATTAGTTCTTGCATTTTTCCTCGATACAGAAACAGATCCGGCTAAACTTGTTGCGGGGCGATTGGCATTCTCGGACCCAAGCGGACAATCTTTCATTATGTGGCCAACTTTGCCACACTAGTAACAAGCACCAGATGCACGGTAACACACACCCTTATGCTTTCTTCCACATTCAGAACAAACGGGTGCCGAACCACTACTTTTACTTGAACTACTTGTAGATCCTGTGTTTTGTTTCTTTGAAAATGACTGACCCTTTTTGAAATTGAATTGGAATCTCTTACCTCTCCATTCAATTGTTGGAGCCTTAGTCTATTTCATTGCGGCTAAGTTAGCTTTGGCCATTAAAGCTCTGTTAAGGACATCCACATATTTGAGTAGTTTCAATACACCAACCCGATCAAATATATCTAGGTTCAAGCCCCCTTCAAATTTTTGAGCCTTCTTATGATTCGTGTCCACCATGTGTGGGGAAAAACGGGCTAATTCAGTGAACTTGGCCTCGTATTTGGCTATTGACATATTGCCTTGTTTGAGTTATTGGAATTCAGACACCTTTCTATCTTGAAAACATTGAGGGAAGTATTTTTCATAGAAGATCTCTTTGAACTGATCCCAAGTCAAAGTTCCACTGCTTTCACGAACAAGCATCCACCAACGTTGGGCTTTGTCCTTTAAGGTGTAGGCGGCTAACAAAACTTTCCGAGTCTCGGTACATGGAAAGACTTCAAATAACTTTTCAGTTTCTAGCATCCACGTTTCAGCTTTTAAAGTTTCAATTCCACCCAAGAAAGTCGATGGCTTTATCTTATTGAATTTCTGGGTCAAGCTGATGATGTCATTGTTTACCGGTTCTGCTTGGACCCAAGGAGGCAGGGGAGACAAAGGTTATTGTCTTTATTGTTGCATCATTGCTTCTGCCAAAGCCTTAAGCATGCGTTCCATTCGATTCATTTGGGTCTTGGAAGATTCGGCTACACCATCACTTCTTGGATTTTCCATTTGCTATAAGTAAACAGAACACTAATAAACATAAGCAAATAATTCCTTTTCATGGTGTTCAATTTCAGTTCAATTGCTTAAGATATGTTCACTTGATATCACACACTTACACATGCAGATATAATGTCCCTAATTTTTACTAGGACATCCTATAGCTCATATGGACTCGTGTGTGCAGTAGAACACGTGTTTTGATACCACTCTATCACCACCCAAACCCGCCCCTATAGGTTTAGCATCGTAACCAGCCAGTAATCTTGAGATTATCGAAGGCCTCTAAACAGAATATCATGTAATATATGGGGTTACGGAAGCAATTATACAAATACAATATCCATAGAGTTGTGCAGACATATATGGGACAGAAAAATTAAAAATTATAGACATATACCCACATATGACGTCATGTATACGTCCACTTTACATCATCATTAAACACATAACACAAAAGTACTATTCCAACTTATAACCCGATTAATAAAACTCGACCATTAACATTTTGGGAGCCTCCTCGGGAGGCACACAGGTTGGTCGACACAAACAGATCTTTAGGCCATCATCACTGAGCCTGGTCACGCGGTTGGTCGCCTACATACATACATACATATAAAAGTGACCTGGAGCCCAGTGAATAATAACAAAGTAAAGATTTTAATACAAGATGCCCATCACAGATTCAGAAATCAGATTTCAAATAAAGTCATATTCATATTCATATTCAAATCATGCGTGGTACATCCATTAGCGTTAACAAATCACATTAGTCATTCTTATCAAGTTCCATAATGGAACCTCCGGTATTGGGTATCATATAACATACGTTGGCCACGGTATTATTTCCCTCAAGCAAGGGCCTCATGCCACGGTATTGTTTCCCCCAGGCGAGGGCCTCATGACCATAAGCCATAGTATTATTTCCCCTAGGCGAGGGCCTTTGCTAAGGATACCACAAATGCATTTCAAAGAATTGGACCATCATTCATGTAATCTCTAAATAGCCTTTTGTATCATTATTTTCAGAAACAAATAATATTATATCATAATGTTCAGAAAGTATTTCCTATTGAACATAGCTTTACAGAGTTATTACTCACAGATAGCTTCGTTAGCAGAACAAATGGATAAAACAGCTCATGGCGCGCGACCTACACAAGCATATAACAGATACACATATTGAAACACACGCTCGGATAGTACTTAACTTATTTCATTTTGATCTTAGCGTGTTTCTATGTCTTATCCTCATTATTGTACCTTAATTATGTCCTAAGAATGCCTAGGATGCAATGAGGATGCCAAAATGTACTATAGAACGCTTAGTCAAATTTTAAAAAATAGGGCAGTCCACTCGAGCACAACTTCTGTCGCTCGAGCGGTGAGCAAAGTCTGCAAAAGTACTGGTTACATGAATTTTACACTCAGTGAACGCTCGACAGTCGCTCGAGCGCAAAACTGAGTAAAAAGGGTCTTCGCTCGAGCGCTCATTCCTATGCTCAAGCGGTCTGTAAAAGTCTGTAAAACTTTTGGGAGCATGAACTCTTCGCTCGAGTGCAACATCTTACGCTTGAGCAGAGAGCTCAAGTTCTGGAATTTCCAGATAGCTCTTCTAAGCTCAAAACTCAAATTGAAAGCTACAAAACACATCCTTTTGGGCCCAAAACTTGAGGAAACATATGTAAACTTGTAAAACATTATGAATTCAAGATCATTTCACAAAATCAAAACCCAAAAGCATGCCAATTGTGCAAAATCAAGCTTGAGATATTGAAAACATAACATGCATGTAATTTCTTGACTTCAAAGCTTTCAAAACATGATCAAATGAGGTGTTTAACTCAAAAACATGTTGAATTCTTAGAACAAAGACAAACTAAGGGCATACAAGAGGAAATTCTTTGATAAACAACCTTAAAATGCCATGAAATATGCATGCATGCATGGCTTGAGTTTAATTCTTCAATTTTAGCTTAATTCTAGTGATTCAACTCCCAATTCACTTGAATTCTAACATTAGCTAACTCAATTACATAACAAAAGGGTTAAACTCTTACCTTAGTTTCTCAATTATGCTCTAGATGGATAATTGTTTGAGTCTCCAAGCTAATTCTTCCAAATTCTCTTCAATTTCCCTTGTTTGATCTCAATTTCCCATTCTCTCTGTAATGCCCCAAAATAAATATGACAAACCCATCTCATTTGTAGAAATAGAATTTGAACATTTTATTCATCAGAGTTAATATACAAAAGGTGACACATGTGATATACATTCATAAATGTCCTATCCTGAACCTACATCATGTGTTATTAATAATCAAAAGATGAAAGTTGAATAGATATTTAAATGCCGTAACGGCTTACATCTTTCTAAGTCGTTCCTTGGTTACAACAAAATGAGTCTAGCTCAATACAGTTAAAGCCATTGGCTATACAAATTAAATACAACAAAAACGAGCCCTTGCTCCAAGTCTCCAAGTTATTGTCTTGGCAGAGGCATGTCATCAGCACCTGAAAATGGTTTTTTCCAAGCAAGGTGAGCCAAAGCCCAATAGAAACAATATAACACAATATGTGAATCTTAATGAAGATATAAGTATGTGATGCATGTCCAATGCCGATGATAAAATCACTTATGACTCTTTTGCAAAACCCTATTATGCCAAGCTTTATGTCACAATTCATTTTATCTCAATTCATGAGTCAATTCCATTCATTCCTGACAACCAAATTGTGGACACAACTTAGTGGGTCTCAAATCAACATAACTATCATACAATTACTTCCAATTACCATTTTACGAAAATTTCGTCCGCGGGAATCGACACCCATGTATACGCGTGGTTTTCGGGACTTTCACCCTCGACATACAGGCTAACATAATTTAATAGAGTCCAACCCATTTCTCCTCCCAGACATGGAATACATCCCATTTCTCCTCCTAAACATCATACATATACAGTGTATACACATCATAATCATATTCAATGACAACGATCTAGAGATTAGTTTCTATTCACCTAATCCTCATGCAATTTCTACAACAATCATGGCTATCCTCCACCGATAGCCCAAAACAGATATTTTTAATGAGATATACAATCTTTACAATAGATAACTTGTCTGAATTTCCATAGATATGAGATAATAGATATCTAATTCCACCATTCATATAAATATCCATCTAATTTCATTTTTTCATTACCAATTCCGTTATTGATGCAAAATAATTATTCAAGACATTTTAGGGCAAAAACCCCATTTTTCCCAATCTCACCCCAAACACCAAAATCAACCATTTTAACATAACACAAGCTCATATCTACTCCCATAACCATTTCCAATACGTTCATTCAAAAACCCCTCTTTTGATTTTAACCCAGAACCCTAGGTTTGTTCAAAATCACCTCAAATCTCAATGTTTCTTACACATCAACAAATATTTAAATTAAAACTCATAGAAGAGTGTAGAAAATCCTTACCTCAAAGTGAGAAGACGAGCAAAGCAAATGGGAAACTTCAAAGACACCGAAACCCTCTTTTGTTCGGATGAAAAACGAGCCCACGACGTGTTCTACCTTCTTAACGTAGGCACAAGGGTGGAGAGATCACTGATCTAGATGAAAAGTAGAGAGATGGTAGGTTTTAGAGAGAGAAGGTCTCAACTTTAGGGTTTGGAGAGACATAGATCTGAAAAAGTGATGTAAAAAGTCATTTTCACGAACTGATATATGCACAGTCCGCTCGAGCACAGAATGCACACTTTCAGTAGTTTTGCAAACAATAGATCAACGTTCGAGCGAGCTTCCACCAGTTCGAGCATAGGAAATGCCGCTCGAGCAAAGAAAACACTTTCCCAGTAGTTTTGCAGGCCTACAAAAGTATAGAGAGTTCGTAAAGCCCGCTCGAGCACAAGAAGTGCCGCTCGAGCGCAAGAAGTGCCGCTCGAGTGGAGGACCAAAATCTGGGCAACATAAGGTTTGAAAATCAAACGACCAACCTGTTCCAAACACAACCACAACAACCCAAAAGCCACATTCAAGTAAGAATAAGGGGGAAACGACAATGAACAATATTCAAAAACCATAAGACCCGAGTCTGGAATATCAAATGGGTCGGGTCAAAACTAGAATCGCTTTAACCTCCCCCCTTAAAGAATTTCGTCCCCAAAATTTCAAATCAAGTTTTTCAGTTATGTTTAAACCAAACACAATAACGACAGATAATCAATTTCAATACCATGATCCATTCTCCGGTCATCCATTTTCATCAACGTGATACACAAGTTCCAATATTGAAAGTAAAATCCACATTTCCCAAAACATTTACAATGTTTATATTGAATTCATGTTTCCAAAACATACACAACATGTATAATATTCCCATGTATCCAAAACATATACAATGTTTTCATATTTCATTAACATAATAAAATTCCATTACATGCTCAAACATTAACAAATAAGTCCGGATATTTCTCACGGACTTCCAACTTGCGTTCCCAATTTGCTTCCTTAACCCCGTGATGTTTCCACAATACCTTAACCAAGGGAATTGTCTTGCCTCGCAAGACTTGGTCCCGAGTATCCAAGACTCTCACCAGTCTCTCCTTATACGAGGCATCCTCATCTATCTCAAAGTCGGTCCAATCTAACACGTGCGATGGATCCGGCTCATACTTCCGAAGCATACTAATATGAAACACATCATGAACCCCAAAAAGCTATAGCGGCAAGGCCAAACGGTAAACTACCTCTCCAATCTGCTTAAGAATCTCAAAAGGCCCCATGAATTGAAGGGACAACTTCCCACTCTTTCCAAACCTCATCAAACGTCTCTTAGGTGATATCTTCAAGAATATATGGTCTCTCACCTCAAAAGACAAAGGTCTCCTCCTATGGTCGGCATAACTCTTCCGGCAACTCTAGGCCGTAACCAACCTCTTACAGATAAGTGCAACTTTCTCCTTCATTTCCTAGACTAACTCTGGACCCAACATAGGTGCATCACCCACCTCTGCCCAACATACAGGAGATCTACATGGTCGGCCATACAAGGCCTCAAACGGTGTCATACTAATACTTTACTGGAGCCTATTGTTATAGGCAAACTCTACTAAGGGCAAATGCCTCTCCCACGAACCCTTAAAGTCAAGGACACAACCCCGAAGCATATCCTCAAGGATCTGAATAGTACGCTCGGACTGCCCATCAGTCTGAGGATGATAAGCGGTGCTAAAAGTCAATTTAGTGCCTAAGGCACTCTGTAGGCTCTGCCACAACTGAGCCATAAAACGTAGGTCTCTATCTAATACAATCGTCACTAGGACCCCGTTCAACCTCACTATGTCCCTAATGTACAGGTCAGCAGGAAAATCCACCAAGTCACTCTCACGCATAGGTATAAAGGGCGCTGACTTAGTTAACCGGTTAACTACCACCTAAATGGCATCACTACCTCGTTGAGTCCTCAGAAGGCCCACAACAAAATCCGTTGTGACATGTTCCCACTTCCACTCGGCTATAGGCAAGGGTTGCAACAAACCTGCTGGCCTCTGATGCTTGGCCTTCACTTGTTGACAAGTAAGGCACCTCGATTCAAACACGACCACATCCTTCTTCATACCCCTCCACCAAAACTGGTAACTAAGATCGTGATACATCTTTGTGCCTCCCAAATGCACTGCAAGGCATGAATGGTGAAACTCTCAGAGTACTTCCTCTCGGCAAGACTCCAGCACGAAAACACGGTCACGATATCTCAAACTTAGGTCGGGATACACAGTCAAGCCTCTTTCTACCTTCCCATTGGAAATCTTCTCCTGTAGGGATTCTACCTCAAGGTCACCCTTCTGTGTTTCTAACACTTGGTTCACAAGTGTAGGTTGTGCAACTACTGAAAACAAGGCTACAGACTCAACAGACTCGCCCAGATGTAAGTCAAACTACCCAATGATACCCAACATCTCCCATTCTCGAATGGCAATACAAGCTACACTGCTAATAGATTTCCTACTTAATGTATTGGCCACAACATTGGCCTTCCCCGGATGATAGTGCAACTCAAAGTCCTAGTCTTCTATGAATTTCATCCACCTCATCTGCCTCAGATTCAAGTCCTTCTATGTAAACAAATATCTTAGACTCTTGTGATTCGAAAACACCTCAAACTTCTCACCATATAGATAATGTCTCCAAATCTTTAGGGAAAAAATCATCGCCACTAACTCTAGGTCATGACTAGGGTAGTTCCTCTCATGTGTTTTTAACTGCCGTGAGCCATAGGCTACTATATTTCCTCGCTTGCATCAAAACACAACCCAAACCTTCCCGTGAGGCATCATAATACACCAAACAACCCAAACCCCTCTCTGAAATAATCAAAACTGGAGCAGTGGTAAGTCCAACCTTAAGCTCTTGGAAAGACTTCTCACAAGTCTCATTCCATACAAACTTAACTCCCTTCCTCATCAGTCTAGTTAACGGTGAAGCTAATTTAGAGAAATCCTTCATGAACAGACGATAATACCCGGCCAATCCCAAGAAACTACGGATCTCAAAAGCATTCTTAGATTGTTCCCAATCTTGCATTGCCTCTATCTTGGATGAATCTACAGTTACCCTTTCCCCGGATACCACATGGCCTAAGAACTTAACTTTTCTCAACCAGAATTCACACTTTCCAAACTTAGCATACAGTTTGTGGGCTCTAAGTAACTCAAGTACTACCCGCAAGTGTTCCTCGTGCTCTTCCTCAGAGGATAAGTAAATCAAGATGTTG
Organism: Camellia sinensis; assembly: GCF_055761805.1. Taxonomy (NCBI): domain Eukaryota; kingdom Viridiplantae; phylum Streptophyta; class Magnoliopsida; order Ericales; family Theaceae; genus Camellia; species Camellia sinensis. Next base: position 59,590,108 of record NC_138962.1, read on the forward strand.
TCCACAAAAACGACCACAAAGCGATCTAGGAACTTATGGAAGATCCGGTTCATCGAGTCTATAAACACAGCTGGTGCATTGGTGAGCCCAAAGGGCATCACTAGAAACTCATAATAGCCATATCGCGTACGGAATGCCATCTTCGGGATATGCCCTCTCTCACTCTCAACTGGTGATAACTTGATCTCAGGTCTATCTTAGAAAAGTAACAAGACCCCTTCAACTGATCAAACAAATCATCTATACGAGGCATTGGGTACTTGTTCTTAATAGTTACCCGGTTCAACTTCCAGTAATCTACACAAAGTCGCAACGCACCATCTTTCTTTTTGGCAAAAAAAGTTGGTGCTCCTGAAGGTGAAGTACTAAGGCAGATAAAACCCTTATCTAGTAGCTCTTGGAGTTAAATCTTTAACTCACTTAACTCGGCGGGCGCAAATCTATACGATGCCATGGAAATCGGTGTCGTGCCAGGCACTAAATCAATAGAGAACTCGATCTCTCGGTGAGGTGGTAAACTAGTAAGGTCCTTCGAAAAAACATCCTGGTATTCACAAGCTACCCTTGGTAACTCAACTCGGACTTCATCACATTCAGTACTCAGGAAGTTAGCAAGAAGGCAACTAAGCTCACTCTGCCCACGCGGATCATACACTAGTGATAAGACTCTATCAACCTGGTCCCCCAAGAAATAAGAGTAATCACCGCTTGTAGACAGCCCACTTTTGACCGTCCTCAAGACTTGGACGTCACCGTTTGAACGCCCAGTGATCATCCATGTTTGTGTTCGTCTTGAGTTCCCGGAGGTCTCGGCTTGCGCGTCTTGCCTTAGGATCTCTCGACTCGGCTGTTTAGTGTCTGGTTTTGCACCAAACACTTGTGTTTTACCCTGGAGGGGTAGGGAATGCCTTGTGAGGCATCCCCACACACCACCGGCCATGACCAGAGGCCACCGGCTGGTGTTTTGTTGCCATCGGCAATGTATATTGCCGGTCGGCATTCTTTGTTGCTGGTCGGCACTCCATTTTGTCAAAATGGCAATTTTGAGTAGCCGACTACTGTGCATCTACTTTTTGTAGATATTTTATACCAGCTGTGATAGCTGGCACCCACTCTGTTCCCCTCCATACACGTGTATGGAGGGATTTCCCTCTAAGCAAGCTTGTTTGATAAGCTTTGCAAAAGGGACTTCTATAAGAGGAGAGCTCTCCTCATTGTTCTTGGTTGGCAAGTTTGAGAGAAAAACCATAGCTTATACATAGGTATATCATCTCTCTCTATATTTCCCTCTCTCTCCTCCCTTAGTGTGTGTTTGGTAGCCCAAAAGTGCATTTTTACCTTACTTTTGCACTAATACACACACCATTACACCTTGCTCCGAGATTGAGTCACTTTGAGGGTTGATTCTTGAGTTTTTGGACTGATTTTGATCAAAAGAAGAGGGCTGCATTGGCTGTTCTTGAGGTGTTCTTCAAGGGTAATCACTTTGCTTTAGTTTCTCCAAACTTGCACTAGTTTTTTACCTATCTTATTTGCTGATTTAGGTTTTGTGCATAACATAAAAAAAGCTTATATTTTCATGCTTAAGAACTTTCATTAAAGGTGTTTTGTGGTTTGAGTTCAAACTCACCCTCTTAGGCCTTATTTGGCCTTTTTGGTGCTTCCTTTGTGAGGCTTTGTTTGCTTGGGTGTCTTGGTCTTCTCACCACTGAAAACCAATGGATTTTCAGTGGTGAGGAAGGTGGTTTGAAGTTTTGTATAGGGGAGGAACACCCCTCTCCCTTCATTGCCTCATTTCCTTGCCTTTTGGCTTAAAGGGCAACATGCATGCTTGACTAATTTTGGCCCTATTTCAGAGTTTTTTTGGTGTCTCTAGGTCACGTGTTATCTCTGTTTTTGGTCGGATTTGTGCCCTTTTGCATGCTTAACATACTTGCTTTACATTCCTTTATTTGGCCTAGAAATGCATCTTGTGTTTAGGTCATGATTCTCGCATGTATTGGACCAATTTCATGAAGGTATTGGCATTACTTTACCATGTTTAAGGCCTGTTGGCCATCTGTTTTAGTCATGCTTGCCATGTTTGGTGTCCTTTCTTTGTATTTTGGCTTGTAAGCCTTGAGCATATTGGCCTCTAGCATGCGTAGCTTAGACCATCCTCATGATTTGGCATCATTTAGGATCATATTTCAGTCCATAAATCATGTTTGTATGCTTGTATATGTGACCTCTTTCATGCTTTGAGGATATGCCCTTTTATGCCTAGAAATGAGTTTTGGTGCATGCATCTCATTGGAGCCACTTAAGCTGCCATATTAGTGGGTTTTGGAGTCCATTTTTGCATGCTAAAATTCTGTTTTTACTTGTCTAATTCATGCCATGAATGGTCATATTGGTGGAAGTAAAGTGCCCCTTTTTGTGCCTTAGCCTTAGGTCCATTGGCTTGCGTGTTGGCATGAGTGTTTGTCCATCATTTTGGGCACTTTTGGCCACTGTTTTGGGGTGGATTGAGGTCTGCCCCTTTATGGTTTAAGGCCACCATTGCATGTTTGTCTCATGTTTGTTGCATGATTGCTTCATTAGGTGTTGTAACATGATGATCCTATTGCTTAAACCATCTATGCTTGCATTGCATTTGCATCTTGCATGCCTAGCATTGCATACTTGCCATGGTAGTTGCATGGCATTTGGCATGCCTTGCATCTTAATCTCATGTTGTATCTTTGAGTCATGTTTGCATAACATGCATTGCATTACATGGTTTGGGGTGTCAAACCAAGTGTGAGGGTTAAGGAGCGTTCGTACTATAAGTGATGTAACGCGTCTTAACTCTCGGTCACCGGGGCCCTCGACTTCGACATGATAGGGTCTTGGTCCTCATTTGTGTGTTGCATGCATTTTTACATCAAATGGCAAGCTTGATCTCTTGGGCTATCATGCACAATTGATGGCCCGAGGATCGAGGGCCATGCTTCCCTGAGTTCAATACATGATGGGGAACATGACCATGCTTACATGTGCCTGAAATCCCATGCCATATATCGTCTGTCCTCTGTTGCTGTCAAAACTGTCTTCTGCAGGAAGTTTCTGCCGACCGGCAGAATTCAGTGCCGACCAGCCATTGGTGAATGGCCGATAACTCCATCAGCAGCCGATGGAAATTATACATTGCCGGTGGGAATTTCCTCCAGCCGATGGTATTCTACAGTGTGCAAGGAATCTGTCCTAGAACTTTGGCATTTTTCAGAGAAGCAAGGCAGTGAAAACAGAGGCAGCAATGGTATGGTACGGGCTTTCTGGATGAGACGGGTTCGAGCATGCATCACTTGCGCATCCCAAGGCGGGGGCTGTGGCCGCCTTTCCTTTTTGCATTCATTCTGTTAAGTAAATTAGAAATTCTGTAATAATTTATTTGTTTATTATTCGGACTGTAATATTTATTTGGACCCTCCGAGTGAGGGCAATTGTGTAATAAGTGTGCGTGAGTGTGTGTATGTCTTCCAACCCCACGTCTTTTTTCCCTTTTATTTACCTGCTTATGATGGTAGACTAGGGCATATTTAAATTAGCATACCTTATGCTATGCATGTGTGCATCCATACATTTGTCTTGCATGCACCGGGCTCGGCGCATCATTCTAACTGCATTTGTATTTCAATTCCAAATTGAATACGTGTTAGTTGTAGCATTTCACATGTCATTGTAGATTAGCCGAGCCTATCTTAGTTGCATCTTGCATGTGTTGCATTAGCCATCTTAACATGAACTAGGATCATGCATATGATTATTAACTAATTTTTGTTTTGGCTCGGAGTACTCGGTAAGCATTTATGCTTTAGCATACCGCATGCGTGTGAGTGTTGCCATAACAGCATGATTACCATGAGGCTAGCTGCTTATGTGATATAACTGCTTGAATGCCTGTGGATGGAGGTTAAATTACCTAAATTGGGATAACGCATTAAAAACTGTGAGTTTTAAGCCCACTAGATAGTGGTAAAACCATCTTTTCTAAAAGCCCACTCGAGGGTGGCAAAACCTGCATTTTAGCCTACTTGCGAGTAGCAAACCATTTTCAAAACAAGCATGAAATGTTTTGTTCCAATTTAGGCGATTTGGTCTATATTTGTTTGCTGTGCGCATAACATAGTAATTTTAGACTAATAAATGGATTAAGAACATATAACGTTTTCAAAATTGGATATCACGGTTAGTAGAGGCCGATCTTCGGATCGGGCGAGAGGGGGTGCTCATAGCTGACCTTCCCCAATCGTACCCAAGTTCCCGAGTCGAGGCAACTTTGGTGATGACGGACACGTGGCCTTTGGCACCGAGTCAGGGTTTCCTAAATTCCCCCAAAATAAAATATTTAGGTGGCGACTCTGTATCTGGCAAAGCAATCCATGTTTGGCACTTCTTTTCAAGAATCTGTTTCTCAAAACGATTTGCCAGATTTGGACTCTTTGGTTCAGATTAAGAACCGTGACACAAATCGAGTCCGAACTGTAGCGAGGGCCCCCCACGCGGGCGCGTCTACACCGCTCAAGGTACATACAGTAACCCTCTGGCGGTAGTAGTCTATAATAGCCCGATAGGATGACAACCAGTCCATACCCAATATAACGTCAAAGCTAGACATATCAATCAATACAAATGCAAAAGGAAGTCAGCGATCGGCAACCTTTATGTCACAACCCCGACACCCTTGCTTCAAAATAACCTCACCACCAATAGGTGACTCTGCACAGATAGGAGATGCTAATTGAGCTAACTCTAAACCCAAAACTGATGGAAATGCAGATGAAATAAATGAATGGGATGTACTCGTATCACTCAACACATTAGCAACTGAATTGCAAAACAAGAAAGTACCTCTCACTACCGAAGGAGCCGGTACAAGACCTAGCGTGGTAGCAGTATACACATGCCCTGAAGGTCTCTGCTCTACATGCTCACCCCTCGGAGCATAAGCCTGATGCACTGACTGAGCCGAAGAGGCTCCCTGATTGGCCCTCGAGGCCTGTACTGACTGTACAGGCTAGTGACTCTGTGTCTGCTTCAAACTAGACGCACTGGGTGTACCACCCAACTTTGGACAAAACCTCTTAATATGCCCCGCTTGCCTACACTGATAATAAGTGAGTGGCTGGCCTCTCCCTAACTCTGGCTCTAAGGACGAGCCGAAGACAATGCAGTCCGTTGCCCTCATTCTCTTTGCGGGGAAGTTGGAGACTTGGGGCCAAACTAGCCACACTTGTAACAAGTGAAATCTCCCTGACCACCTCTCCCAGAATCGGAACTCGGCACTGGAAATGTGGACCTCGACTGAGCTCCTTGGGACCTCGACTGACCACCCCTTTACCTCTTACTGTCCCCCTAAACATCCTAACTCCTCCTAGAGCCCCTCATCCTTTCATCATCCATTTGCATTACGATCTCCAGATGAGTCACCGCCTCCACAAGGCACCCATAATCCCTAATCATTGACCCGACCACTTTGAACATAAGCCCGATCCTCAACCTCTTCTCAAACTCTAAGAAACGACGCTCCTTAGTCGCCACGAGTTTTGGTGCAAACCTCAACAGACTAGTGAATATGACCTCAAACTCGGCCATCGGTGTGCTCAACTGCTTGAGCTGAGAAACGGATCCCTCAACTTCTCCATAACAGTGGGAGACAAGAACTTGTCTTGGAAGGCATTGACAAAGGCCTCCCAAGGCACTCCAATGTGCCCACGCGCATACTTCCACCACTGACCCTTATCTCCCTTCAACTAGAAGGATGCCAAGGTCACTTTTAGTTTGTTGTCCTCGATGCCAAGCATCTCAAACGTCTTCACTATCTGTTTTAACCACTCATCTGTTTTTAGTGACTTTTTGGGATCACTGACAAACTCATCCAGGTTCGCCCGGAAAAACTCTCACTTTAAAAAAGATGGCCCTATCTCAGCTACTTGGGCTTGGACTTGATTCTCAGCCCTGAGAATGTCCATGGATTTCCTCAATGCTCCGGCCATTTCGCGGGCTAAGCCGCCCATGGCCTGTTGATCAATTGGGTCGGCCACATTGGCCTGACAAACACCCTCTTCCTGTGCCGGAATATCATCCAGTATCGGCATCTCCTGTCATCTTGGCCTACCACGCCTACCACCACGTCCTGACATCCTAATGAAGGTAACAAAAGAGATTAGCATATTTACAAATGTGCCGAAGCTAACTCACTCACGTCCTAATGTTGTGGGCAACACTTAAACACGTAGTCACGTAAACACATACAAATTTCATTTCTGCATAATGATCGCTCCGCGACGTTACCAAAGTTCCAATTAGAAACAACAGTGATCAAGTGCTCTTCCAATAGGACTTCTAGGAACCCGTAGACTCAATCAACATCCTAGAAATTAAATCCCATACTCACATAAGCATGTTATCATATAAGCACACATCGTTCATACTAAAGTCTCTAGCAAGCGACACAAACCCATTTTGGTATTAACAAATTCCCACGTACCCAAAGTATTCATACCCAGTACGCTCTGATACCAAGTTGTAACACCCCAAAATAAATATGACAAATCCATCTCATTTGCAGAAATAAAATTTGAAACAACATACTTTCATTCATCAGAGTTAATATACAAAAGGTGACACATGCTATATACATTCATAAATGTCCTATCCTGAACCTACAACATGTGTTACTAATAATCAAAAGATAAAAGTTGAACAGATATTTAAATGCCCTAATAGCTTACATCTTTCCAAGTCATTCTTTAGTTACAACAAAATGAGTCTAGCTCAATATAGTTAAAGCCCCTGGCTATACAAATTAAATACAACAAAAACGAGCCCTTGCTCTAAGTCTCCAAGCTACTGTCTTGGCAGAGGCATCTCACCAGCACCTGAAAATGGTTTTTCCCAAGTAGGGTGAGCCAAAGCCCAGTAGAAACAATCTAACACAATATATGAATCTTAACAAAGATATAGGTATGAGATGCATGTCTAATGCCGATGATAAAATCACTTATGACTCTTTTGCAAAACCCTGTCATACCAAGCTTTATGTCACAATTCATATTAATTATCTCAATTCATCTTGTCTCAGTTCATTTTATCTCAATTCATGAGCCAATTCCATTCATTCCAGACAACCAAACTGAGGGCACAGCTCAATGGGTCTCAAATCAACATAATTATCATACAATTACTTCCATTTGCCATTTTACGAAAATTTCGTCCACGGGAATCGGCACCCATGTATACGTGCAGTTTTCAGGACTTCTACCTTGGACACACAGGCCAACTTAATTTAATGGAGTCCATCCCCTTTCTCCTTCCAAACATGGAGTACATCCCATTTCTCCTCCCAAACATTATACATATACAATGTATACACATCATAATCATATTCAATGATAACGATCTAGTGATTAGTTTCAATTCACCTAATCCTCATGCAATTTCTACAACAATCATGGCTATCCTCCACCAATAGCCCAAAACAGATATTTGTAATGAGATATACAATCTTTACAACAGATAACTTGTCCGAATTTCCATAGGTGTGAAATAATACATATTTAATTCCACCATTCATATAAACATCCATCCAATTTCATATTCCCATTACCAATTCCATTATTTATGCTAAATAATTATTCAAGACATTTTAGGGCAAAAATCCCCTTTTTTCCAATCTCACTCCAAACACCAAAATCAACCATTTTAACACAACACAAGCTCATATTTACTCCCATAACCATTTCCAATATGTTCATTCAAAAACCCCTCTTTTGATTTTAACCCAAAACCTTAAGTTGCTCAAAATCACCTAAAATCCCAATGTTTCTTACACATCAACAAATATTTAAGTTAAAACTCATAGAAGGGTGTAGAAAATCCCTACCTCAAAGTGAGAAGATGAGCAAAGCAAAGGGGAAACTTCAAAGACACCGAAACCCTCTTTTGTTCGGATGAAAAGTGAGCCCACGACATGCTACCTTTTTAACAAAGGCACAAGGGTAGTGAGATCACTAGATCTAGATGAAAAGTAGAGAGAGGGTAGGTTTTAGAGAGAGAGGGTCTCAACTTTAGGATTTGGAGAGAAATAGATCTAAAAAAGTGATGTAAAAAGTCATTTTTGTGAATTGATATACGCACAGTTCGCTCGAGCGCAAGAGTTGACGCTCGAGTGTCAGACACAATAAGTTGTTCCGCTCAAGTGCAAAAAGTGACGCTCGAGCACAGAATGCACACTCCCAGTAGTTTTGCAGACAACAGACCAATGCTCGAGTGCAAGGAGGGCCGCTCGAGCTCCCACCCGCTCGAGCGTAGAAAACACTCTCCTAGTAGTTTTGTAGGTCTGCAAAAGTACTGAGAGTTCACAAGGCCTGCTCGAGCAGAGAACCAAAATCTGGGCAACATAAGGTTTGAAAATCGAGTGACCAACATGTTCCAAACACAACCACAACAACCTAAAAGCCATATTCAAGTAAGAATAAGGGAGAAACGACAATGAATAACATTCAGAAACCATAAAACCTGAGTCCGGAATATCAAATGGGTCAGGTCAAAACTGGAATCGCTATACTCTCTCTCTCTCGGTTTTAGTCTCAAAGATAAGGGGCTGAGAGTGTATAGTGTATAAAAGGTGTTGGAAGTGGCCTTATATAGGATCATTAGGGAGCTTAATCAATATATGCTTAAGTTAATCAACTATACCCATGTTATTCTAATTATTTGATTCCGAATCAAATTTCAATTAAACCTACCATAAAATTCTAAAAATTCTAAATAACACATAAACCAAGTCAACTTCGTGATCGGATGCCGATAAGGCCTTCAATTGACATATCGAATCAGAAATACAGACAGATATTTCTACATCAAACAAATATAAGCACAAATAACTCAATACACAGGCAATTAACTTAGAATTTCATCCTTATTACTTATTAGGCATCTTAATCATGGTTTAACGGTTAATCATAGGTCGGGGTTGTTACACTTATTCCTAGAATGTCTAGTTTTGTTAGAACTTATTCCAATAATGCCTAACATTGTTAGCACTTATTCCAAGAATGCCTAATCTTATTAGAACTTATTCAAAAAATGCCTAACTTTGTTAGGTCTTATTTTGAAAACGCCTAGCCTTGTTAGGGCTTATTATAAAAAAATACCTAATCTCATTAGGACTTATTCTAAAGAGTGCTTAGCCAAGTTAGGACTTTTAGTGAGCAAAAAGTTTGGGCATGGATTTTTCCAGAAACACTTTAGAAAATCTCTAAGTGTATCCTTCCTAATTTATTTTGCTCCCAAGATCCACTGATTACCAAAGGTAAGCACAATTCGTCTTACCCTCGTGTTCCACAAATTACCAAGGAGAAGTACAATTCATCTTGCCCCTGAGTTTCGTAAATTACCAAGGGGAAGGGCAATTCGTCTTATCCCTGTGATTCACGACACACGGATTTCATCTTAGTCCAATGGCATATTTGACCAAAATAAAAGTCTCCATCCAAGTTTGGTGACATATCTGACCAAATAACGGTCTCCATCCAAATCCCAAATCCAAAGGCATATCTGTCCATATAATGGTCTCCCTCCAAATCCCACATCCGGCGGCATATCCGACCAAATAACGGTCTTTGTCCAAATCCAATGACATATCCAATCAAAAAAGGGTCTCCAGCCAAGTCCGATATAGAAATTCATGCTTCATGGATAATAAAAGTTCAACGTAATAACTGATAATAATATCTCCATATCAGGAATAATAATGCATAAAATCTATGCTCAGCGGATAATAAAAATATGACATAATAACTGATAATAATATTTGAATGCCTGGAATAATAATATATAAAATTTATACTCTGCATATAATAAAAATTTAACATAATAGTTGATAATAATATCTCCATGTTTAAAATAATAATTCATAAAATTCATACTCAGCTCTTTGCAGCTGCCAAAGCTAGAGTTTCAGGTCAAAGGTTTATTGTGTTGTTCGATGTATCTAGCTTGAAGCATCTGCCGATGTCATCATGTTCAAAGAGGCTTGGAGCTCGTCTTCTCTATTCCAGCTCTTCCTCCCAATGATAAAGTATGGCGGCTAAAAAGCTTTTTGTACCGTGCCAATCAAGTCACGTAATTGGACAAATTAGAGAGTATTAATTCTTGTCTCTTGGCGTGAATTGAAATAATGAATTGCATGATCATCGTTAATGGTGCAATCTTCTTTGAATTGTTTCGCTTTTTATAGACCGCATCAATTGTACGGACATAAATTTTTTTGTATTTGATGGTGAAAAAATCTAATGAAAAAGATGATTAGAACTATCACGTTATCATCATCTACGAGACAAAACCCTCCTAGCCGTAGCCAAGGGTCCTCAAACATCCAAATTAGTCCTCTAATATTATAAAAATATTTAATGAGCAAATTACATGGAGAAAATATTATAATAATCAGTGACTTGCTTAGTAAATAGTTTGAGTGCTCCAGAAGTCTTTTTCCAAACTATGGAGATATATTTTATGAATACCAACACATGGCCAAGGTGACGCCGACGTGTCAGCCGGGGTGCCACGTGTTCTGGTCGTGACGCCGAGGTGATCTCGGCTAGGCCAAGGTTATCTCCGAAGATATCAGAGTCCGGGATAAGCGGATAAGGGACAAGAGTCCCAAAATGAGAAAGGACTTCAGCCTGGATAGGGATAAAACTCTTAAGGAGTTTATCTTTATCTATTGGAGAGTCCAAGCTAAACACTGGGCAGAAGTCCATTGAAGCTAGGCTTCTATTGGGTCTAGGATTGTGTTAACTATAAAAAGAGAGGCACCCCCATAGGTCTAAGGTTCGCAATTTATACTCAGAATAGTGAATTAAGCATTTTTGATATCTTTGAGAGATAACTGACTTGATCGTCAAAGTGCCCCGGGTGGACGAACCACCGCCGGAATCTCTTCTTTCTGTTGCAGGTCATTCAGGCGCCATCTATTCCACCAGTGCTCTCCAGCTGACTACTGAGTTGGCAGTGTGGTCAGAAATTCACTCACACAATTTGGCACCGTCTGTGGGATAGAAAGGAGAATAGATGGCCAACGACGGACAGAAGGAAAAGGCTGGGGACGAAATCCCTGCTGGGAACGGTAAACATGTTGACCCTAACATAGAGGAAGATGATTGCAATGAGGAGACTCAGGACCAGAATCACGGCAAGAAAGATGTCGGCCAGGAGGGCGACGTACCAAAGAAATCGGATCGAAGCGGGTATTACAATAAGGACAACCTCCAAGTATAAAAAGATAGATGCCTGCAGAGGGACAAAGAGGTGAAAGAGATGGCAAACAAATTGGCAGACCTGCAATCAGTCGTCAATTTCATGATGCAAAACAACGTCATGCAGCCACTATTCCTAGTGCAGGACACGCCGATTCCAGCGGCCAATGCCCAAAAGGGAGGGCAGAAAACAATCCCTGTAGGCCCCAGCACACCAGGAGCAAAAAACACTCTCACCGGCCTTCAAGGGAGGTTGGGCGAGGAGAGTCGAGAAGGGAAGAGTCTCGAAGGACACATCGCACCAAGGAAGCAGACCCAGAGAACATCGGCATGTTCAAAGGCAGGAGCTGTGCTTCGATATAACTAATGGAGAAAGATCGAAGAGGGCTCACAACGAAGCTGAGAGTAGTGCCCCGAAAAGACTGAAGTCAGGAGATAGCCGAGCTCCTGGGCGGACCAAAGAGGACTTGAGAGATTACCTCAAGAGGAAGCAACAAGATGCCGAGGTAACTTCCCCTGTTAAGCCAAAAACACCATTCTCGGCGGAGTTGGACAAATTTGAGGCCCCCAAAAGATTCAGTATACCGAGGTTCCAAATATACGATGGAAAGTCAGACCCCAACTTTCATGTCGGATTATACCTGAACTCGATGGCACTATACACTGGGAACGAGCCGTTGCTCTGTAAGGTGTTCCGCTCATCCTTCAGGGAGATTGCATCAGACTGGTTTTATAAATTGCCAAAGAAAAGTGTGAAGACCTGGGAAGGCCTAATCGAGATGTTCGTGGCAAGGTTCGTGACAAACAAACTACAACCATTAAGGGTAGACGCCATGACGGCTCTGAGAATCAGTAAGGATGAAGGCCTTAGGGCCTACGCTAAAAGGTACTATGAGGTGTTCAACCGAATACCCGAGTGCAACCAAGAGGTGGCGGTCGTATCTTTCAAGAACGACCTAAAAGATGACTGTCCACTACGAAAGTCTTTGGCAAAGACATTGCCAAAGAGCATGGAGGAGCTCATGGCCAGAATTGAGAAGTATGCTAGAGCCGAGGAAGACACGTCAGGACTAAGGAGACGAAGCAAGAGAAAGGACACGGCTCACCGAGGCGAGATAGAGGTAACAATGAATCCAACAAGCAAGAGATAGGACTGAGGGCTGTACAAGCAGTCACAACTGTATTTCGAATTCCAATCCACAAAGTCCTGGATAAAATCCGATCCCAGCCCTATTTCAGAGCACCAGCAAGGGTACTAGGAGAATTTATGGGAAGAAACCTGGGTAAGCACTGTGCCTACTACAATGAGAATGGGCATTTGACTCAGGGTTGCAGAGCCCTGAAAGCACACTTGGAAGACCTGATAAGACAAGGCCATTTAAGGGACCTTGTAGATGAGGCCAGGGCAAGGAAAGAACAGGCAAAACTGCCTCAGGCACCAGCAGCTCTACCTCCCTCAGCACAGCAACCACAGGCAGGCGGACCTCGGGTAATTAATGTAATTCACTCGAGGGTTAACGAAAACGAAATACAAGGGGAAACCCAGAAGGTAAAGCACTTGCAGCACGTGTACCAGGTCGGGGAGAAACGACATCTGGCCGAGGAGTGCCAGGGACCAGTAGTGTCCTTTACTGAAGCCGACCTTGAGATGGTACAGCATCTATATAATGATGCCTTGGTAGTATCCCTCCAGGTTGGGGAGTGCCAAGTGAAGCGCATCCTAATTGACCAAGGCAGCTCTTGTGACATCATGTATGTGAGGTGTTACAAAGAGTTTGGCCTTCACCCAGACGATATGGAGCAATCCAATGGCCCAATGGTCGGGTTCAATGGAACGCCGACATGGCCACTGGGAGCAGCAAGCTTGGAGGTACGGGCTGGCACCAGGAAGATAAAGACAGAATTCACCATAATCAACACACCTTCCCCTTACAATGCTATCCTGGGAAGGCCATGGTTGCATGCAATGAGGGCTGTTCCCTCAACATTGCACCAATTATTGCGGTTCCCAACGGAGCATGGGATAGAAGAGGTCAGAGGAGATCAGTTGCAGGCAAAAAACTACTCCATGGCAGCAATGAAATCCACCTGCAGCATACGAAAACCAGAGAGGGCAGAGATCGAAGACGAGGACGTGGAGGTCCTAGATGACATTGGCAAAGAGCCAGCCGAGAAGAGTGAAGAAGCATTGAAGAAAATCCTCGTCCAGCAGGGGGATGAAGAACGCTTCTTCCTTCTCGGCTCGGGCTTAGCCGAAGAAGAAGAAGAAAAAGAGTTGGTGGCTTTCTTGAGAGCAAACATTGAGGTGTTTGCTTGGACGCCTTACGAAATGCCTGGCATTGAACCCGAGGTCACTTGCCACAAACTGAACGTAGACAGGTCGGCTAAACCTGTAATCCAATGAGCAAGAAGATCGACATTGATGCACGTTGAAGTAGTGGAAGAGGAAGTAGACAAGCTTATGGAAGCCAAAGCCATTCGAGAGGTAGATTACCCGACATGGCTATCAAATACAGTGGTGGTAAAGAAAAAGAATGGTAAATGGAGGGTCTGCGTGGACTTTACTAGCCTGAACAGGGCCTGTCCCAAAGACAGTTTTCCTTTACCCAAGATCGACCAACTGGTGGATGCCACTTCAGCGCATAGAAGGATGAGCTTCTTGGATACCTACAGGGGGTACCATCAGATAGCCATGTACCCCCCAGATGAAGAGAAGACTGCGCTTATCACCCCAAAAGGGCTGTATTGCTACAGAGTGATGCCTTTTGGGTTGAAAAACGCAGGAGCAACTTACCAAAGATTGGTAACCAAGATGTTCAGACACCTAATTGGCCGAACAGTGGAAGTTTACATCGATGACATGGTCGTGAAGACCAAAGAACCTGAGGGTCATCTGGCCAACCTAAAAGCAGTTTTCGATATCCTTAAAACATATCGGCTCCGACTCAATGCGTCAAAGTGTGCATTTGCAGTTGGATCTGGTAAGTTCTTGGGATACCTGGTGACCAGAAGGGGCATTGAGGCCAGCCCAGATCAGATCAAGGCCATCCTAGAGTTGAAGAGCCCAACGTCGGCAAAACAAGTGCAGATGCTAACTGGAAGGGCTGCAGCCCTGAATAGGTTCATAAGCAGAAGCTCAGACAAGTGCAAACCTTTATTCAACTTAGTGAAGAAAGTCACAGACTTCTTATGGACCGAAGAGTTCGAAGCCGGCTTGGCCGACTTGAAGAAGTATTTGACCATAGCTCCAGTTCTTTCAAATCCAGAACCTAGAGAGGAGCTGTTCCTGTACTTGGCAGTTTCGGAACATGCTGTAACTGCAGTGGTAATCTGAGAAGAAAAAGGGAACAAAGGGCTATTTACTATATAAGCAAAACCCTAGTTGATGCAGAAACCAGGTATTTACCCCTAGAGAAGTTGGCGCTGGCTTTAGTAATGGCTTCAAAGAAGCTGAACCATTACTTTCAAGCCCATAAAATTGTGGTGCTAACTGAACACCTTTTGAAGTCCTTGTTGCAGCAAGGAGATCTGATAGGCAGAATAGCCAGATGGGCAGTGGCCTTGGGCCAGTATGACCTGGAGTTCAGACCCAGAACAGTAATCAAAGGCCAAGTTTTGACCAACTTCGTGGCTGAATTCATGCTAGAATCCATCGTACATCGGGCTCCATTGAGCTGAGGTGAACGATGTCTAAGCGAGCAAGGAGGAGCCCAGCCAAGGGCAACGGAACAAAGGATGGAAGAAAAACTAAGACCCTGTAGCATTTACATCGGCGACTCCTTTCGAATGTTTGTCGATGGAAATTCAAACCGACAAGGAGCGGGGGCAGGAGTAGTACTGGTATCTCCAGATAGACAGATATTAGAATAGTCCATTCGTTTGGGGTTCAAGGCCTTAAACAATGAAGCAGAGTATGAAGCACTGATTGTAGGACTGAAACTAGCAGCAGCAGTAGAAGCAGATGAGGTGATAGTCTTCTGTGACTCTCAGCTTATAGTCAACCAAACAACAAGCAAGTTCGCAGCACGAGATGAAAGGATGTCGATCTGTGTAAAGGAGGTCGGCAGATTAGTGGCAATGTTTCAGAATTGTCGACTACAGCAGATTAGCCGAGATGATAACAGCCACACTGATGCCCTGGCCAACCTGGCTAGTGCAATACAACCTGGAAAGGCAAGGATGATAATGATTGACTACTTGTCGGGCTCGAGCATCGAACCACTGACCACAGAGCGTGAAGCAATGTGTGTGGACATGGGACCAAGCTGGATAGACGCAATAATAGCATTCCTGAAAGAAGGAAAACTGCCAGATGATCACAAGGAGGCACACAAGATCAGATTGAAGTCGGCAAGATTCAGTCTAACAGCAGAGGGACATCTCTACAGAAGATCCTTCACTGGACCCCTTTTGAGGAGTGTACATCCTTCACAAGTCGAAGATTTTTTGTACGAAATACACGAAGGAGTATGTGGAAGCCACACTGGGGGCAGATCACTTGCTCATAAGACCATCACCCAGGGGTATTAGCGGCCCTATATGCAGAAAGATGCAGAGGCCTATGTCAAGAAGTGTGAAAATGTCAAAGGTTTGCACCTCTGATACACCAACCAGCAGCAGACCTAAACTCAGTATCCAGTCCTTGGCCGTTTGCCCAATGGGGCATGGATCTCGTTAGGCAACTGCCCCAAGCAACTGGGCAAAGGAAGTACCTGCTGGTATGTAGACGCACCCGCGTGAGGCCTTCGTGCTACAGTTCGGACTCAATTTGTGTCACGGTTCTTAATCTGAACCAAAGAGTCCAAATCCGGCAAATCGTTTTGAGAAACAGATTTTTGAAAAGAAGTGCCAAACATGAACTACTTTACCAGATACAGAGTCGCCACCTAAATATTTTTTTATGGGGGAATTTAGGAAACCCTGACTCGGTGCCAAAGGCCACGTGTCCGTCATCACCAAAGTTGCCTCGGCTCGGGAGCTTGGGTACGATTGGGGAAGGTCAGCTATGAGCACCCCTTCTCGCCCGATCCGAAGATCGGCCTCTACTAACCATGATATCCATTTTTGAAAACGTTATGTGTTCTTATTCCATTTATTAACCTAGAATTACTATGTTATGCACGCAGAAAACAAGTATAGACCAAATCGCCTAAATTGGAACAAAACATTGCATGTTCGTTTGGAAGATGGTTTGCTACTCACAACTAGGCTAAAATGCAGGTTTTGCCACTTTCGAGTGGGTTTTTAGAAAAGATGGTTTTGCCACTATCTAGTGGGCTTAAAACTCACAGTTTTAATGCATTATTCCAATTTAGGTAATTCGACCTCCACCCACAGGCATTCAAGTAGTTATATCACATAAGCAGCTAGCCTCATGGTAATCATGTTGTTATGGCAACATTCACATGCATGCAGTATGCTAAAGCATAAATGCTTACCGAGTACTCCAAGCTAGAACAAGAACATGTTAGCAATTATGCATGATCCAAGTCCATGTTTAAATGCCTAATGCAACGCATACGAAATGTCAATAGAGTAGGCTCGATTAGTCTATATGTGAAAATGCACAAGTAGCATGTATTCAAGTTAGATTTGAAATACTTACGCAGTTAGTATGATGCGTCGAGCCTTGTGTATGCAATACTGATGAATGATGCACGCATGCATAGCATAAGGTATGCTAAAGTAAACATGTCCTAATACTAACCATCAAAAGCAGGTAAGTAAAAGGGAGAAAGAAGTGGGGGTTGGAAGACATGCACACACGCACCCAAACTTATTATAGATTTGCCCCCGCTCGGAGGGACCAAAAGAATAATACAAATTAACTAACCTACAAGCTAATTAATTATTACAGACCAATTAATTAATTAACAAATTAACTGATCTAATGAAAGCAGTAAACGGCCTCGGGAAGAGGGCCCAATGCAATGCGCACTCGGCTCCGCTCGGAAAGTCACTGCCATGCACAAGTTTGCCTCTGCTTTGACTGTTCTGCTTCTCTAAAAATTGCACAACTCCCAAGGTTGCTTCTCTGAGTGTTGTGGGACACTACCGGCTGAGTGAGAACTCCACCGGCCATGGAGAATGGTCACCGGCCACAAAATCATGCTCTCGGCCAAAATTGTTTTGCCGGTCGGCACAAAACACTGCCAGCCGGCCAAATATTCCTGCTGAATCTGTTTTGACAGCAGCAGAGGACAGGACTTGGCATGGCAATGTATTTCAAGCAAATGTGTGCACCGACACATCCCTTGTCATGTTTGTGACTCCAAGGGATACGACCCTTGGTTCTCGAACCACCAATCGCGCATTTCAATGCGTGATGGCCCAAGAGACCAAGTTGTGCATTTTCATTTCAAATGTCATGCAATGCACATAAACAAACAAATTGAACTCAACCTCTATCACAAGCAATTCAAGAGGCCAAGCATGCATGCTAGTACAATGCAACCTAAGCATGTGAGCCTAAGTGTGTAACATGGAGATGCAATGCACAATGCTCACTAGGCATGCAATCCATGCAAGCTAATCAAGTATGCAATGTGCAACTCAACCATGCAAACATGCAAGTCATACAAATATGCTAATAACTTGACCAAGAGGATGCATACCCAATGCAAGTGATTTTAAGCATGCAACACATGCAACCAAAGCATGCAACCATGGAATAATGTAATGACATTTGAATGGCATGCACGGAAGGGACTTACACTAATTGGACAGCCCTAAACTAGGTCCAAAATAGTAGCCAACGCTATGGAAATGAGGGCCAACACACACACACACACACACACACACACATGCACATGCTAATGGGCCAACACTCAAGCATCAAACATACAACCTTTAAGCACACTTAAAAGTGACAAAACATGGATTAATGGCATGCACATAAAGCTCTGGAAAAAAAAATGTTATAAAGGTGCCAAACCAAGTAAATAAGGCAAGCCAAACATGCAACAATGGTCCAAGACTTAAGGCAAGCCAAAGGGGAGGTAAACCAAGGCTAGGTCAACCAAGCCTCACAATGCCAAAGGGACTTAAAATAGGTCTAATGCAGACCTAAACAAAGCTAAGGATGTACTTAGATGGCATCTAAGTGGTCTAAAAATGCAAGCATACTCTAAGGCCTAAACAAGGGGCATAAGGCAACAACCTTTAAACACATTAAAGGGGGATCAAATGCAAGCATGTGGGCACATCATGAGGTCTGAAATAACATGTCAAGTGGTTCCAAACCACTGAAACAAAGCAAGGATGGCATGCTAGAAGGGCCAAAGCTTAAGGCATACAAGAGGGATTACATGGTAGCTATACAAAGCAAGGCATGGATGACTCAAACGACTTAAAATAGTCCCTTAGCACATCAAAATATGCATATAAGCTTCACAAAGCTTGGCCAAAACACAAAAGCATGGTAGTCTAAATGCTATGCATGTATTGAGGCAAATCATGGCATTACAAGGTATGTATGCTAGACAAGCATGGTGTACCAAAACCAACATACAACAATGCTATATTATGACATAATAAGTCTGAAAATCAGTCAAGGCATGGTCAATACATACTCAAACTATATGCTCCCTCAAGAGGCTAAAAATGGCCCTTTTCAAGGACAACAAGGAGAGGGGGTGGCCCTCTCCTTCCTAGGACCTCAAGGCACCATCCTCACCTCTGAAATCCCTCAAGATTTCAATGGTGAGGAGGCCCAAACACAATGGTCCTGAAGCTCAACCGAAATGGCACAAAACAAAGGCCAAACAAGCCTTAAGAGGGGTCAAACAACCCCAAAGCTTAAAACACCCTTAACAAACTATTTAGAGCACTCAAAAAAAAGACTTTTCTATGTTATATGCTAAGCTCAAAAATAGATGCAAGATAGACTAAAAAGCTTTGCAAAAAAAGGGGTAAAAAAGGACAAAAGTCTTACCCTTGTAGCACAACAGCAAATCAGCAACTTTTGGACCAAGAAAAGGCTTCAAATCAATCCAAAAAACACCTCCAAGGACCTCAGCCCAATAAAGGAAGTAGAGAACTAGGTGTCTGTATACAAAAGTGCAAAGAAAATGCACTTTTGAGCACAAACAAACCCTAAACCTTAGAGAGAGGCAGAAAAATGTAGAGAGAGAGAGATTTTTTGCTCCAAAAATCCTATATCTCTTCCTCTTCCTCTTTGTTGTGTCTCTCCTCCTTTAAGAGAGCTTGATTGATATAGACACATATCAATCTGTAGCTCCTCAGAACACCCACGTCCAGGTATGGGCTGGGGTATGGCCTAGAATGATAGCTGCCAGCTGTCTACAGAAATATCTGTTGAAAACCATATTTGGCCGGCCGGTTATCAAAGTGGCCGACCGGCAGTCAAATTGGCCGGCCGACCATCACATTTGGCCGATGGCAACAAGACACAGCCGGTGGCCTCAAGCCACGGCCGGTGGAGTGTAGGGATGTCCCAAAAGCCATTCCCTGCCCTCCAAAGGAAAAACACAAGTGTTTGGTGCAAAACCAGACACAAAACGGTCGAGTCAAGAGATCCTGAGGCAAGGCGCGTAGCCGAGACCTCCGGGAACTCAAGACGAACACAAACATGGATGATCACCAAGTGTTCAAGCGATGACGTCCAAGTCTTGAGGACGGTCAAAAATGGGGTGTCTACAGTTGCCCCTCTTTGACAGAACTCGAAAGTCATAACAATGACGGGAGTGAATGTCAAAGCCCAGAGACGACCCATTTTTGACAAGGCCAAAGACTTAGACAAACATGCAAGACAGACAAGATATATGCCCGAAGGCGGGGGCAAAATGCAAGACAATGCGCAAAGCCGAACATAACTTATGATCATGCAAAGAAAGCTGTAACGAAGCATAACATGCGACTGTTTTAAGCTAGTATATACCAAATTACACTACAATGCAGAAAGGGTGTAAGAGAATTATGTAATTCTCGATACGTCTCACTCAGAGAATACAATACCTGTGCGGTTCGTCTGGTTGCACCAGCCTCAAATGAACCGTACATGCAATATCGTGCCTGAAAAGAAAGCAAACTTAACAGGTACAATATCGTTAGCAACATACATAACATGCAAAATGAATGCAAAATGATATGCAATATATACAAAACTATGTATAAACAATGCAAATGAAAATGCAATGCAATTGAATCATAATAAAATCATGAGCGGTTCAAAACCACACAAATGTCAAATAGATTGATGGAAGTAACAAGTCCGTCTACCATAGAAAATGTGTCGCAACCCTCAAACCAACATACCAACGTGGAATAGGCGCGTACACATGCAGAACTATGAGTGATGTAGACGGACACAAGAACAAGTAATTGGGTGGAATGACATAAGTGGGGAAACAACCCGCTAACGAAAGAACAATGATCCTAATGCTGGATGCAAAAATTACCCTACAATGTAATATATACAATGGATATGGCATGCAGCCAAAACATATCTTGCCTAAGAAAGGCATGTACACAAACAAACCGCATCTAACACAGAAACGGTGCCGCAACCCTCAAACCAACATACCAGCGTGGAATAGGTGCGTACACATACAGAACTGTGCTTCGATGTGAAAAGTGTGGGCACATACCAGACCAAGCCCAACATGGAAAGGCGCAAGCCATAGATGGGGGTGATGCAGTCGATGCACACATGCTACAATGCACTATTTACAAATATGCAATGGATGGATATTTACAGCGGAAATGCATGACATATGCATTATATTACGGTGAAATGCATGACATATGCATTATATACAATGATGCACGACATATGCACTATCTACAATGATGCATGACATATGCATTATTTACAATGTAATGCATGACATATGCAGTATTTACAATGATGCATGACATATGCAGTATTTATAATGATGCATGACATATGTACTATTTACAATGATGCATGACATATGCAGTATTTATAATGATGCATGACATATGCACTATTTTTTGATGAAATGCGAATGATGCATGTTGCTTTTTTGAAATGCGCGACAGCGCACGGCGTAGGACGCATGATAATACATGAACTTTAAATGCGCGGCAACGCGCGGTTATTGAGACACATGACAATGTAAATGGACTGTGCACATCAACGCACTAAAGGTCTTGCACCTTCCGAGGATTTAAGGTCTCCTAGACTGTCGTATGTACAGGACGATGTGATGGGCAAAATAGCGCGATCGAATGCATGCAAAATGCAATGAGATGTGCAAAATAGCGCGATTGAATGCATGCAAAATGCAATGAGATGCGCAAAATAGCGCGATTGAATGCATGCAAAATGCAATGAGATGCGCAAAATAGCGCGATTGAATGCATGCAAAATGCAATGAGATGCGCAAAATAGCGCGACGCGTTAGACAACGCGAGTGCACAAGACAGTGCGATGCGCAAGATAGCGCGATGGAATGCATGCAAAATGCAATGAGATGCGCAAAATAGCGCGATGCGTTAGACAACGCGAGTGCACAAGACAGTGCGATGCGCAAGATAGCGCGATGGAATGCATGCAAAATGCAATGAGATGCGCAAAATAGCGCGATTGAATGCATACAAAATGCAATAAGATGCGCAAAATAGCATGATGGAATGCATGCAAAATGCAATAAGATGTGCAAAATAGCGCGATTGAATGCATGCAAAATGCAATAAGATGCGCAAGACAGCGCGATGCGTTAGACAACGCGAGTGCACAAGACAGTGCGATGCGCAAGATAGAGCGATGGAATGCATGCAAAATGCAATGAGATGCGCAAAATAGCGCGATTGAATGCATGCAAAATGCAATAAGATACTCAAAATAGCGCGATTGAATGCATGCAAAATGCAATAAGATACGCAAAACAGCGCGATGCGTTAGACAACGCGAGTGCACAAGACAGTGCGATGCGCAAGATAGACCGATGGAATGCCTACAAAATGCAATAAGATGCGCAAAATAGCGCGATGCGTTGGACAACGCGAGTGCACAGAACAATGCAATTGATTTGAAATGCACAAGACAGTGCGATTGACATGTGTATGATACTTACAAGATATGTGCGCAACAATGCGAACTAGATAGCGCATAACTAGCGCGCGTTCACGACAAAGCGTCGTAATGCAATGCAAGTAAGGCAACTTTCACATCTTGTAAGGGACAAAAGGATACAAAAAGGATACTCCACGCACATATTCGAGTGCCACGCACAGAAGACACAGTCCGAGGCCAAAACGGAGGCCGATTGAGCTTCGGAAATGCCTTTTCATGTACTATCTTGAGCAATGAAGGCCCCAAACTACAGATCTGACCCAAACAAGGTTGTAGGAGGCTTACCGGCCTGAAGGGGGAGTCACCGGCTGTTCATCGGCCATCAAAATACATCACCGGCCAAATATTTGGCCGGCCGGCCAAAGATGTAGCCGACCGGCCAAAAATGCCTGAATCGGGGCAGTTTTGACTTTCACCTCGGGTCTTTTAAAATAGGGTTTCAAAGCCTATTTTCTTACTTCCCTCTAGCCGAAATTTTATCCCCTCTCTCTCTAGAGCATTTTCCCCTCTTCCCTTCTCCGTTTTCGTGCGTTTCACGCCCGTTTCATCATTGGATTCGCGAAGTTCTTCGCGTTTCGAACATTTTGAACCGAACATTTCTTTGTTTCGGTGCTTCCTTTGCCATTTCCACTTTTTGGGGTTTGTTCCCCTTGTTTTCCTCTCGATTCCTATACCTTTTTCACTTCCCATCTTTTCTGGCCATTTTCCACCCTCTCGGGGGTTGACTTTTCGTTGACCTTTCACATTCCAGCCTGATTTTCAGTTTTCCGACCATTTTCTCACGACCATTGACATGGCGGATGATATCCCACAGGGCGGGACTCCTCCGGATCACGAGATGGACCTTGGGGCCGAGCTCCTCCCCTTGAGCGTCCGCCCGTTCGACCCGGCGACCTACCGGCCGGCGATTCACGTGCTTCCTCCCGACGGACTTCGTCAGTTCAGGAGCTTCGAGAGCGGCGTGCCTCCAGAGCTTCTCTTGCACGAGCCTACATCTCATTTGTCCTTTGGCGCTTCCGAGGTAACATTCTTCCCTCTGCTTTACTTTCCGCAACGTAGAACACTTAGCTGCCATAACTGATTATGCTCTTTAACTGCTTAACCCAAATGCACTAAGGCACTGTACACCGTAATCGACCGTGAACACACTTGCAGCTGTTATCTGTTTGAATTTGAACACGTGCACACATACTGCACTCGCCCTGAACCACTCGAATACACTGACACATCAGTCACTGTAGTTCACTGCAAGCACACCAGCACCTGATATCTGTTTGAATCTGGAAAATGTGCCCACATGCTGTATCTACAACAAACCATGCAAACACATTGACACATCACATGTTGTAGTTCACTACCAAATCTGAATGCTTTTCAAAACTGTACTTTAGTGTTTCTTCGCCATTGTCTGCTTGAAAACAGGGAGATTCCCATACCGTCCAGGGGTATGGGAATATTACCGCTCGGGATTGGTATGCAGAGTTACCTGACGCGGTTCACCACATCGTGGACCAGGCCGGCTTCGGCGCATTTTGCAGAGGGCTTTCCAGGCTGACGACGAGCAGGCCTCTCCTTGGCGCTCTAGCAGAGAGGCGGTGGGACACCACCGACTCGTTCCACCTTTCTGCCATGGGAGACATGACGATGACTCCCTACGATTTCTCGATGCTCACAGGCATCGGGGTAAGGGGTGATCCGATCCCCTTTGATACTGATATGGATGAGTGGACAGCTGCTTAGATCCATCTGCTCGGCGAGGTGCCACCTCTTGCGCGTCTCGGCTTCGTTCGATAGTCCTGGTTCGAGGTCCAGTTTAGGGTCCAGCCAGCTTTGACCGAGGAGGCTCCGATGACTCAGGAGGCTGTGGAGAGATACGCACGCGGCTTTCTCATGTTCCTATTTGGGACTACCATTTTCGCCGACCGGGCGAACACTGTGCCTCTCTGCCGGCTTAGCGCACTGGTGGATGTCAGGCAGATCCTGCACTACGACTGGGGCGGTGCCGCTCTGGCCACTCTCTATGGGTACATGAGCTCAGCTTCCCGTGGCAGTGGGCAGTTGCTCGGAGGCTATTGGCGCTCTTGGGAGGTATATTTTCCTTTTTCTGCTTTACATTTCTGTACTCTGTACACTGCACACACTGTACTTTCTGTTTCATGCTTGTCGTATACTGCACACATGGCACACACATACACCCTGCTTTATACTAACTGTACAATGCTCACACTGTACACTCTGCTCAACACACTGCACAGTACACGGTCCTGCAATTTCTGCTTTATTCTGTGTTTTGTTTTATCTGATAACCCTTCTGGTATTTGCTCTGCAGTTGTGGGTCTATGCCTACTTCCTGAGACTCACCCCAGTGCCAGACGTAGAGACCCCTCTCGTCGTCCCATTTTCGTGTCGCTTTGACGTGAGGTGCGTGTGGAGGCCGCGGGAGACATTCATCTTTTTCCGCCGCTACTTTGACACTATTACCCCCGCAGAGGTATGTTTTGCTTGCGGTTCATTTAAGCTTCGCTTTACATTGTATTGTCAATATCAGTAGATAACAAACTACATGTCATTTACAGACCACTTGGCAGCCTTGGGCTCCATTGCCTGCGACGATTCGAGATCGGTTTGCCGGGGCAGAGGAGACTGCACGTTTCCGGATCCTGTTGGAGGGCCCGGTCTGTCGGGCTTGGTACTTGGGTGAGCGTTTCCTACGCCAGACCCTAGGCTTGCCAGAGCAGATAGTTTCGGGTCCGCCTCCTACCCACATGAGGGACACCGAGAGGTTCACCGCCCAGGAGATGGCCGATTATACGATCGGCTGGGACGCGGAGGGCTTTAGGGGCGAGGGCAACTACAGAGAGTACGTCCAAACCTACATTATGCGGCCTCTGAGCGGTGGCCGCCGAGCTGAGAGAGGGGGACCTGCGGCGCCAGTAGCTGGAGCAGGGGCAGGGGTAAGGACGTCGAGGACAGCTCATGTCCGTGGCAGGAGCGGAGCTCGGAGGGGTCGGGGGGTTAGCTGGCCAGCACTACCCACGATGATGACATACTGAGGGCAGGGCGGGGCGACCTATCAGATCCCCTTTGCTCCTCCTCCGGCTGACCATAAGTTGGTCGGTTTCCATGACTTGCCTCCGGTATGTATTACTACATTTTATGCATCTTGTATTGGTATTTCATTTCAGTTTATTTGATATTCCGCAGAATACTGATGCATTTGATACTTTTGCAGGCTTCTTCCGAGTATACCCGGTAGTCCTTGGAGCTGAATGCCTCCATGATGGGGATGTTACAACGGACTTTCGACCTCTTGGCCCTCTATAGCATTCCGGTATGTTTTTCTGATCACGGTCTCAAACCATACACATAAGCTGCTTCACATAATCTGGTGCACAACACAACACTTGATAAACTGCTCACGACATTCATCCACTGTATACACTGCATTCTGTACTGATAAACTGCTCACGGCACTCGCACGCTGTACTGCATTCTGCACTGATACACTGCTTATAGCACTCGTACGCTGCACTGCATTCTGCACTGATACACTGCTTATAGCACTCGCACACTGTACTCATACACTGCATTCTGCACTGATAAACTGCTCACAGTATACTGATGCGTTTGCCTCTTATACTTTTCAGCCTCCTTTCCAGATTCCCACTGTGGGAGGTGTTCCAGCTGGACGTTCTATTCCTACCAGAGGAGATGGCAGAGCATACCCCTGCACCAAGGCGGGGCGCACTCATGTTGGGAGTAGCTCACGGGCACCCGTCCCTGATGATGATGATGAGTCCGAGGCTGAGGCAGAGGTGGAGGCAGAGTCGTCCGAGGAAGAGACCGGAGACGGCTCGGGCTCAGGCTCAGAAGACAGCGCTGATGATGCTCCTGGACCTTCGTCTAGGAAGAGGACTAGGACAGACTTCCAGGCCTGAGATCCTTTATCATTGATCCAGATTTTTACTGTTTTTTTTTTTTTTTTTTTTTTGTGTTGGTAGCTAGAGTACCTTGTACTACCGCAGGCAGATTTTTATTTCCAAAACCATGTACTTGAAAAAGATGATGAAATGAAACAAACCTTTTGTTTGAAAAGGTGTTGTATTTGTTCATTTCATATATTGCATCGCATTGCATCATGTTACATCTCAAACGAAATAAAATTGATCTGTTGTCTGAAAATTGAACACTTGCATTTGTAATAATCAGATAACGAACCAGCCAACAGCAAAAACAAACCATACCAACCACTGCACATTCTGAACACTCGGCTCATACTCTACTGGGGATTAATCTGCATACAGCTCATAACACAGCGCTTGAGTCATTTTACACACAGCGGATCCTGAACAAACAACCCAAATTTAACAAAACGGACCATGAAGGTTGAATCTACTGAAGTTGAAGCACACTCAGTGCGATCTGAAACCCAGAAGCTTCAAAGAGGCCCAGGTTTTCCTGTTCACACTTTATCGGGGGTGGACCCTGCAGTTGTATGAAAGAACCAAATCATGTTTTTGCACAAATGTGGAGGATGGTACAGCATTCTGAGCACAAAACGATTAATTTTTGAAATTGAAGAAGGTTTTTTTTTTTTTTTTTCAAACCGGGGTGTTGAGCCCACAACTAACTCAGCGAGAAAGACTCAACAGCGAAAATCAAAAGGTAAACTACCTGAACACAACGAGACACACTCGGAAAAGACTCAAAACAAAGGTTGAAGTAAACAAAACAAAAGACACGACATACCGACGTGCGTAAAGAAAAAAAAAAGGAGACTTTAAATCACAAGGAGCCAGTTCCTCCGGGCATTATCTCCCACCCTTTCTCATTTGTGATTCTCACATCACCCGGCCCTCAGGCTCGGTTTTTTTCTCAAAACCCTTTGGCTCGCTTTTTCTCTCAACTTACACCTCTCTATTCTTTATTCTCTCATTTTTATCCCTCCCCAGGATTTTTTAATGGATAAATAGGAAGTTGTGGGTTCACGCCCGACATGGTTAGCTCACGGCTGTTTCTTCCAGTGGCGCTTGGTCAATGCCCCAGGTAAGGGAACAGAGTACCTTGATCCCTTCGGATTCGTGCTTCGCAATTGGTTCGATACCTCGTTGCTCGGAGGTTGAGAGAGCTTTCAGCCCTTTAATGACAGCTTAAGTTGTGCCCTTCTTGGCAAGTATGTTGGCGATGGGGGAAAAACAGGAAGCCTAACTCAACCGTGCCCCTAGTTCATCATTATGACCATTTTTGTTTTGGTTTTCTACTAAAACAATTTTGGCCAAGATGAGAGTCAGATTAACATACTTGTTCAATTTTCTGATTTAAAATCATGCAAATCAGGCTATGAGCACTGAAAATTTTCCTTTTTTGGGTCCCAGAAAATGGTCCAGTTTTGAAAAAAATAAAACAATTTTCGAGAAAACTAGTAATCGTCAGTAAAAATTCTCAAAAACTATTTTTGCAAACGGCCGCCGCCCAACGAGCGCGGAACTCACTCTCGAGATGCATAACCTCGGATCGGAGGCAATGGAAAATTGCCCCTTGTTTGAAGGACGCTGCACGGCAACAGAAAGTTGCCCCTGGTTTGAACGGCGACTCATGGCAACGGAAAGTTGCCCCTTGTCTAAATGATGCCATGGCATATTGTAAACAGTCCTCACTAGTGATGATCGCGACCGAACTCTCTCGGATACAGAGAAGACGAAGATGGTCAAAACCAATATATGGACACAGTCACTTTGAAGGTGTTGGGGGCTGGACTTCGGGATGAAGTTGCCTATGTATCCGATTATCACAACCGAACTATCGGATTCGGGGAGGGCAAGAATAATCAAAACCATTACATGGACTGAGGCGCTATGAAAGCGTTGGGGGCTAGACTTTAGAATGAAGTTGCCTACGTATCCCAAATATGGGAATCAAGCCTTACGTAGTTCCGGTTAAGGTACACTCGGGTATTAACCTCTCCTTTTAGGCTTTAACTTTTGCCAAGGCGCCCGTTGCGGGTTTTCAACCTTGCGAGCTTTGTTTTTCTTTTCTTTTCAATTCTCTTTTTTGTATCTTTTGCATTTTTATTTTCTTTTCTTTTCTTCTTCTTCTTTTTTTTTTTTTCTCTTGCTCTAACTTTTGCCTGGTTTGCCCTTCTGGGTTTTCAACCCAGCGAGCCTCTCAAAGGGTAAAAGTGTAACAAGTCCATGCCAAATGGTTTTGAGATTCCGAAATCATCTGAATCCAGGAGAATGGCTGTTGTGTTGATTTGTAGAAGGATCCATCACGGTTGCTTCACACGCTTCTTCCGGTGAGATCTGATCTTCTTGATCTGATTTTGGTGCCTCTCGTTTGAGGGCTGCTTCCAATCTGGCCACACAGGCCTCTCTTGATGGTCGATCGTTGAACACTCCGAATTGTGGTTCAAGGCTTTAAAACAAGGGCTCGAGTCTTGAGGCTGAGAGCGATCCTAAGCTGCACAATCTCAAGAGCGATCCCACATAGGTCTTCGCAGGACTGCGCAAAACATTTTGTTTTTGAAGGTTTTTAAAGAAGCGACGAATCGCTCGCGCTGAAGATAGTGTGGAACCAGTCTGGATCAAGCCAGGGTCCTTCTCAGTACTCACGCTGACAAGCATGATTTCAATCATTAAAGGCTTAGCACGTCTCTCTTTCTCTCAATTGATCAAATTTTTGCAAAGCCCGAGGAATTTCTTCCTCTTTGTTTTCACCGCAGTGTTCAAAAAGTTTTGAAAAACTTAGGTCAATGCAATGATTTTCAGGGCACAAGAGAACAGGTGGAATGAACTGCTGTTCCATTCAAACCCCCTGGCACAACTAATTCAGAATAGTAGTAAACATGGAAACACAATAGCCGCAGTCGTTTCATTCAGATTCCCTGGTTGCAACTGGCTCCACGATAGAGACAGACTCAAAAGAAAAGCAAAAGGATAATTACAAAATGGTGTTCGAGGCAACAGCTCCGGAATCGCCGGACATTCTATACAAAGGGGACTGACTCGCTACAACAAGACAGACCCATAAGCAAAAGGACTGACTCAAGACAATGAGACAGACTCAAAACAAAACAAAAGACTGACTCGACACCCAAACCAGAATTTTCAAAACTAGCATTCGCAGATGCTCCAAAAATGCGTGCCAGACGCCACATCCAAAATACGCCGAGCGCCGCCCGCAGGTGGTCCAGCCCCTTATCACAAACTTGCAATACCCTCGAAGTCCAACAACTCAGTAGTAACAGACTTTGTTGAGGTAGGCGGGAGGATGACCTCATTGTCGATCAAATCTTGCACTTCATGACGAAGGCAGAAACAACCATTGGTACCGTGACCGGACTGTTGGTGGTACGCGCAGTACAAGGTAGCATCATGCGAGAGAGGGAGATTCTTTGGGAGAGGCCGAGGCTCGAGGGGTTTAAGATGCCCCTTTTTAGCCAATATTTGAAATGCCCTAGACAGAGGCATGTAGAGGGCATGAAAGGCTCTGCGCCCTCGAGGCAGGTACTTTGAAGTCTGAGGGTTCTTGCTAGACGCACTAGCGAAAGGGTCGGCAGGCACTACCTTGGCTTTCTGATCCTTTCCTGGTACAGGGTTAGGGATGACAGGGACTGTCTTGGCATGACAGGGCCCATCCCAACTTTTTGCCCGGCTTGTACTGCCTTTGGTTAGAGTGGGGAAAACATCATCCACAGCCTTAGCTACGACTGCGAATACCTGTTGTTTACTCATCCCCTCGGCTTTCAAAGCCTCGACTGCCCACAGCAGTTGTTCAATGGGATCGGCATCTGCCTTCATTTTGTTCTTGCCTCTGGCCTCAGCCTGATCGGGGGTTTGGGTTACTACATCAGAGCGAAGCCCGGTTGTTGCTGACACGTCGTTGCTGTAGCTGGAGGCAACCTCTGGTTGGCTGAGCTCGATCACAATCCGCCCCAGTAGCGGGGGTTCCTGAGCTCGATCATAATCCGCCCCAGTAGCGGGGGTTCCTGTGGTATGAAATTCCCGGCATATGAGGTGGTTGGTGGCGAAGCCGACATCCCATAAGCAAGATCAGCCACAGACCTCTGAAGGTCACCGATCATCCCTATCAATTCAAATGTGGTGGGCTCACGAGCCTGATACAACTGGGAGGTCCAGACCGGGTGCACGACAGGCGACCTGGGTGGATGCGGTACATCGACATTGGTCTCGCTTTGCAGAGTGATTCCTTGGTCTGATGCGGCCGTCATAACCACAATCTCCTTTGAATTCTGTGTCATGATAAGTTCGATGTACTGAACGGTGACTGACGGATCAGATATTTGCCTAGTCTCAGCAAGGAGGAACATTAGCTATTCTGTACCAACTCTCTGAACTGAAAGAGAAAACACGCAGCATTTCGGACCAATCAGAATGGACGCTAGTATAGTTGAATAATTGTACTCTACCACTAATCACTTTTGCCCGAAATCACTGCCCCCAAAATACTGAATCGGATACCCACAGATATAACTGATTCTCATAAACACTGATGCTCGCAGGCCTGACACTCAGACTTCCGAACTGATATGTGTGTTCCCCTGCATAGATACACTCTAAAAACACATAGCAAGTAGAGAGAGCCAAAACACCCCTATGGAGGGGTAGGGTTTCTCTGTCCTATTTTTGTCAGGAGCTAGGGTTTCACTATACACGCAGCAGTTTTCAAACAACCTAACATCGGGTAAGCAACCTGTCCTAGTTTGGAATGGTCACTATGGATTTCGATATGCACTAGGTCGAATGGTCGAAAAGGGCGCCCCGGTAAAACCGGGGTTTGTGTTCCCATACTGTTAGAGCCCACAACCGGTCAGCCTTATGGCATGCTTTGACAAAGTCAAGCCTCTGGCAAACCGTTCAGGAATGGCAGATGGCAAACTCGGTGTCCTAGGCGCACCAATGCACATGCAATGCAAAGAGACACATAAATGAAATCAAAACAGGATATCACGAGTTCGAGTCAAGCTCTCTAATCCCCAGCAGAGTCGCCAGAAACTGTAGACGCACCCGCATGAGGCCTTCGTGCTACAGTTCGAACTCAATTTGTGTCACGGTTCTTAATCTGAACCAAAGAGTCCAAATCCGGCAAATCGTTTTGAGAAACAGATTTTTGAAAAGAAGTGCCAAACATGGACTGCTTTGCCAGATACAGAGTCGCCACCTAAATATTTTTTTATGGGGGAATTTAGAAAACCCTGACTCGGTGCCAAAGGCCACGTGTCCATCATTACCAAAGTTGTCTCGACTCAGGAGCTTGGGTACGATTGGGGAAGGTCAGCTATGAGCTCCCTTTCTCGCCCGATTCGAAGATCGGCCTCTACTAACCATGATATCCATTTTTGAAAACGTTATGTGTTCTTATTCCATTTATTAACCTCGAATTACTATGTTATGCGCGCAGCAAACAAGTATAGACCAAATCGCCCAAATTGGAACAAAACATTGCATGTTCGTTTTGAAGATGGTTTGCTACTCACAAGTAGGCTAAAATGCAGGTTTTGCCACCTTCAAGTGGGCTTTTAGAAAAGATGGTTTTGCCACTATCTAGTGGGCTTAAAACTCACAGTTTTAATGCATTATTCCAATTTAGGTAATTCGACCTCCACCCACAGGCATTCAAGCAGTTATATCACATAAGCAGCTAGCCTCATGGTAATCATGTTGTTATGGCAACATTCACACGCATGCAGTATGCTAAAGCATAAATGCTTACCGAGTACTCCAAGCCAGAACAAGAACATGTTAGCAATTATGCATGATCCAATTCCATGTTTAAATGCCTAATGCAATGCATACGAAATGTCACTAGAGTAGGCTCGGCTAGTCTATATGTGAAAATGCACAAGTAGCATGTATTCAAGTTAGATTTGAAATACTTACGCAGTTAGTATGATGCGCCGAGCCTGGTGTATGCAATACTGATGAATGATGCACGCATGCATAGCATAAGGTATGCTAAAGTAAACATGTCCTAATACTAACCATCAAAAGCAGGTAAGTAAAAGGGAGAAAGAAGTGGGGGTTGGAAGACATGCACACACGCACCCACACTTATTACAAATTTGCCCCCGCTCGGAGGGACCAAAAGAATAATACAAATTAACTAACCTACAAGCTAATTAATTATTACAGACCAATTAATTAATTAACAAATTAACTAATCTAATGAAAGCAGTAAACGACCTCGGGAAGAGGGCCCAATGCAATGCGCACTCGGCTCAGCTCGGAAAGTCACTGCCATGCACAAGTTTGCCTCTGCTTTGACTGTTCTGCTTCTCTGAAAATTGCACAACTCCTAAGGTTGCTTCTCTGAGTGTTGTGGGACACTACCGGCTGAGTGAGAACTCCACCGGCCATGGAGAATGGTCACCGGCCACAAAATCATGCTCTCGGCCAAAATTGTTTTGCCGGTCGGCACAAAACACTGCCGGCCGGCCAAATATTCCTGCTGAATCTATTTTGACAGGAGCAGAGGACAGGACTTGTCATGGCAATGTATTTCAAGCAAATGTGTGCACCGACACATCCCTTGTCATTTTTGTGACTCCAAGGGATACGGCCCTTGGTTCTCGGACCACCAACCGCGCATTTCAATGCGTGATGGCCCAAGAGACCAAGTTGTGCATTTTCATTTCAAATGTCATGCAATGCACATAAACAAACAAATTGAACTCAACCTGTATCACAAGCAATTCAAGAGACCAAGCATGCATGCTAGTACAATGCAACCTAAGCATGTGAGCCTAAGTGTGTAACATGGAGATGTAATGCACAATGCTCACTAGGCATGCAATCCATGCAAACTAATCAAGTATGCAATGTGCAACTCAACCATGCAAACATGCAAGTCATACAAATATGCTAACAACTTGACAAAGAGGATGCATACCCAATGCAGGTGATTTTAAGCATGCAACACATGCAACCAAAGCATGCAACCATGGAATAATGTAATGACATTTGAATGGCATGCAAGGAAGGGACTTACACTAATTGGACAGCCCTAAACTAGGTCCAAAATAGTAGCCAACGCTATGGAAATGAGGGCCAACACACACACACACGTGCACATGCTAATGGGCCAACACTCAAGCATCAAACATGCAACCTTCAAGCACACTTAAAAGCGACAAAACATGGATTAATGGCATGCACATAAAGCTCTGAAAAAAAAATGTTATAAAGGTGCCAAACCAAGTAAATAAGGCAAGCCAAACATGCAACAATGGTCCAAGACTTAAGGCAAGCCAAAGGGGAGGTAAACCAAGGCTAGGTCAACCAAGCCTCACAAGGCCAAAGGGACTTAAAATAGGTCTAATGCAAACCTAAACAAAGCTAAGGATGTACTTAGATGGCATCTAAGTGGTCTAAAAATGCAAGCATACTCCAAGGCCTAAACAAAGGGCATAAGGCAACAACCTTTAAACACATTAAAGGGGGATCAAAAGCAAGCATGTGGGCACATCATGAGGTCTGAAATAACATGTCAAGTGGTTCCAAACCACTGACACAAAGCAAGGATGGCATGCTAGAAGGGCCAAAGCTTAAGGCATACAAGAGGGATTACATGGTAGCTATACAAAGCAACGCATGGATGACTCAAACGACTTAAAACAGTCCCTTAGCACATCAAAATATGCATATAAGCTTCACAAAGCTTGGTCAAAACACAAAAGCATGGTAGTCTAAATGCTATGCATGTATTGAGGCAAATCATGGCATTACAAGGTATGTATGCTAGACAAGCATGGTGTACCAAAACCAACATACAACAATGCTATATTATGACATAATAAGCCTGAAAATCAGTCAAGGCATGGTCGATACATACTCAAACTATATGCTCCCTCAAGAGGCTAAAAATGGCCCTTTTCAAGGACAACAAGGAGAGGGGGTGGCCCTCTCCTTCCTAGGACCTCAAGGCACCATCCTCACCTCTGAAATCCCTCAAGAGTTTAGTGGTGAGGAGGCCCAAACACAATGGTCCCGGAGCTCAACCGAAATGGCACAAAACAAAGGCCAAACAAGCCTTAAGAGGGGTCAAACAACCCCAAAGCTTAAAACACCCTTAACAAACTATTTAGAGAATTCAAAAACAAGACTTTTCTATGTTATATGCTAAGCTCAAAAATAGATGCAAGATAGACTAAAAAGCTTTGCAAAAAAAGGGGTAAAAAAGGACAAAAGTCTTACCCTTGTAGCACAACAGCAAACCAGCAACTTTTGGACCAAGAAAAGGCTTCAAATCAACCCAAAAAACACCTCCAAGGACCTCAGCCCAATAAAGGAAGTAGAGAACTAGGTGTTTGTATACAAAAGTGCAAAGAAAATGCACTTTTGAGCACAAACAAGCCCTAAACCTTAGAGAGAGAGGCAGAAAAATGTAGAGAGAGAGATTTTTTGCTCCAAAAATCCTATATCTCTTCCTCTTCCTCTTTGTTGTGTCTCTCCTCCTTTAAGAGAGCTTGATTGATATAGATACATATCAATCTACAGCTCCTCAGAACACCCACGTCCAGGTATGGGCTAGGGTATGGCCTGGAATGACAGCTGCCAGCTGTCTACAGAAATATCTGTTGAAAACCACATTTGGCCGGCCGGCTATCAAAGTGTTCGACCGGCAGTCAAATTGGCCGGCCGACCATCACATTTGGCCAATGGCAACAAGACACAGCCGGTGGCCTCAAGCCACGGCCGGTGGAGTGTAGGGATGTCCCAAAAGCCATTCCCTGCCCTCCAAAGCAAAGACACAAGTGTTTGGTGCAAAATCAGACACAAAATGGTCGAGCCAAGAGATCCTGAGGCAAGGCGCGTAGCCGAGACCTCCAGGAACTCAAGACGAACACAAACATGGATGATCACCGAGTGTTCAAGCGGTGACGTCCAAGTCTTGAGGACGGTCAAAAATGGGGTGTCTACATGGTAGCAACAGACTACTTCACCAAATGGATAGAAGCTGAACCCCTTGCCAAGATTCGAGACGTGGATGTAAAGAGCTTCATATGGAAGAACATCATCACCCGGTTTGGGATCCCAAGAGCACTAGTTGCAGACAACGGAACACAGTTTAACAGTAAGCTAATCAAGAGCTTTTGTGCAAAGTTCAAAATCAAGAATTATTTTTCCACCCCAAGTTTTCCTCAAAGCAATGGACAAGCAGAAGCATCCAACAAAGTCATCTTGGATGGAATTAAGAAGAGGCTACAAGCAGCAAAAGGAAAGTGGGTGGATAAACTGTCAAGTGTACTCTGGGCATATCGGACTACGCCAAGAAGATCAACTGGGGAATCCCCATTTGCCATGGCTTATGGCATAGAAGCAGTCATTCCTCTAGCAGTCAGCATCCCAGGAATCAGAACCCAGGGAGTGAAGAATGGGACTAATGATGTATTATTAGCCCGAGATCTGGATCTGCTAGAAAAAAGAAGGGAGAGAGTTGCAATTTAGCTGGCGGCATACCAACAGCAGCTTGCCAGGGCTTATAATACAAAGGTCAACCCAATGGAGTTTCAAATTGGTGACCTTGTCTTGAGAAAAGTCATCGACAACAAAAAGGATCCCAAAGAGGACAAGCTTGGCCCCAATTGGGAGGGACCCTATAGAATCATCTCGGTACTGGGCAATGGGGCATATCAGCTTGAAGATAATAAGGGCAAAGAGTTGCCAAGGCCATGGAATGCTTACAATCTTAAGTTTTTTTATCATTAAATTTTCTTGTTCTTTGTTATTAGCCGAAGTAATAAATAAAGCTTGATTTTTCACACATGTGACTGATAAAGATAGTTGATGATGTTTATAGAATAACATGCATAATGAGAACCCAAGTGGAACTTAAGTTCACATTAGGGGGCAGAAAGTTAGAAAATGGTTCCTGACAAGGTAGAATATACAAGCAAAAATCAGTCTAACACTTTTTGAAATTTATGAAAAATTTACAAGTTGAAGTTAGACCGAGATCATGTTTAACACTTGTTGAAATTTGTGAAAAATTTACAAGTTGAAGTTAAACTGAGATCATGTTTAACACTTGTTGAAATTTATGAAAAATTTACAAGTTAAAGTTAAACCGAGATCATGTTTAACACTGATTGAAATTTGTGAAAAATTTACATGTTGAAGTTAAACCGAGATCATGTTTAATACTTGTTGAAATTTGTGAAAAAATTTACAAGTTAAAGCCAAGGTTGTATTAAAATAAGTACTTATGTACTTGTTGATATAAACCATTGGTGGATATAACCGAGGTATTTCACCCCGAGAAGATTACACAGTTAAGGTGTACATTAAAGATATGCAGAAATATTCTAAGTATGAGAGCCATACAAGAGCAGTAAAAGGAAGACAAACATACAAGCATTCAAGAGAAGAAATTGTATTTACATTCAAAAAAGGCACATCGGCCACATTAAGAGCTTATATTGTTTCAAAGAAAGGAAAAAGTACAAAGAAACACGAAAAAAAGAAAGAGAACATCAAACTAAGATTCTTCAGCACCGCTGGCAGGTTGGGTCTGGTGCTCGGAAGACTGCTGAGAAGACATGTCGGCGGCCTTCTCAGTCGCGAGCTCGGTGTCTATATCCTCAAGGGTTTGGTCAAGGCTCTTATCGGCAATAGGCGCGTCCGACGTTGCCTTCTCAGGAGTAGCATCTTTGGGAACCTCCTCATCCTCCTCATCTTGAGTCAAGTCTAGGACTTGTTCATTTTGAGTAGGGGACTTCGCCCCAGCAGCTTCCTTTGACTTCCTCACCAAAGCTTCCTCCTCAGACTCAGAATCGTTGTCGGATTAGCTTAGAATTGGAGGGAATGACAGGGCGAGGACGTCGGTGTTCCTGAGAGGGGAGTCCTCGGGGATTTCAAGTTTTTTCAGTAAAGTCATTCGACCAAGGGTGAAACCCTTGTTGCATGCCTGCTTCACCTGTTTCTCGTAGTCCGCCGTGACATCAGCTACCCCCTCATTGTATCCCTTCTCATCGGCGGCCTTGAGCTTGGCGTCTTTTGTGGCCAAGGCATGCTACAGCTCTTTCTGGGCCTCGGTCGTCTTTTCTTCGGCCTCTTTCTTCTGGGCCTCAAAAACTTTATTAATGGCCTCGGCCTGATCTTCCAAAGTCTTCATTTTTGCCTTGGCCCTTTTATTGATCTTCTACAGACTAGCAACCTCCTTAGTCTTGTCGGCCAGTGCCTTTCTTGTCTCAAAAGATTGCATTGAAAAGGAGTGGGCATGCTAGATTGCCTGAAGAAAAATGGACACAGTAGAAGTCATTAATTTTCTAAGTATGAAAAAGAGAAAGAAAGAAAAATTACCAAATAAAGGGCCTTACTTTAGCAAAATGCTGCAGCATCAAGGCAAAGTTTTCATACTCAGTCATCTCAGCATTACGGTCAAGATCCCTAGGGAGGAGCAAGGCTGTAGTAAGGGCAACACCGACGTTGATGTCGTCGGCACTATCATCGACTTTGACCGGCCTGTCCTCTAAAGTAATGGATGGAGCCCAAGGGGCACCCGACTTCATGGAGCCCGACGTTGTGGCTGACTCTGACCTCGGCCTTTTAGACCAAGTTGATTGAGACACTTTGGCATCGGCGGGCCTCTTCTCGGCAGCAGAAGAGGTCTTCTCACTCTCAGCCAATTTTGAAATTGGCAAGGTGTCCTCAGTACCAATCTGAGTCACCGTTGCCTTTGGCTGAGCCTTCTTGAGTCTCTTTTGCTTTTGCTTGGGTTGAGGCTGGGTTTGTGCTGGTTGAACGTCAACGTTGGCAGGGATGCTGGCTAGGAGGTCTTTAGCGACTGCTTTCTGGCGGCCCATCTCAGTAGCAAAAATAGTTCGTCGTCGTCATCAGCGTTGAGATGGTAGGATCAGTTGTGGAGCTGAGGTGGATGGCTGCTCTGCTGGATCTGAGGTTGACCCTTGATCTGGCCGAGATGTTGAAGTAATGGAAGGAGTAGTGGCAGATAGAGGAGATTGACTCTTCTTCTTCTTCTTTGGAACGTCGGGAAGAACTGACTTGTAAGTAGGAATGAAATTGAGCAGCAGGAGGGCTCTCTGCTTGTGGATTGGCAAATCCAATAGCTTCTTCAAGTCCTTGCTAGGGAAGAAAGACTGGCGAAAGCCCTTTGGTGACTGAGGAAGAACTGCAAAAAGAAGAGCACAGACATTAGAACAAAGTATTGAGAACTTTAGAAAAGAGAGTAAGAAAAAGTGACACTTGGCCCTTACCATCTCCTTCCCCGAAAACTGTTCGGCTTAAAGGATAAAGGTGGAGGTCATCGTTGGGCTGAAACTCCTAGTTGCCCGAGACGATGAAGTAATCGTCTCCAGCACCCTTGTTTGAGTCTGGGAGGTCGGCAATGAGCTTGTACTCAGTGGACCTCGGCTTGAGATAATAGATGTGGCCTTTTTCCGATTTCAGGTGACACATAGTGTAACAGTACTGGAAATCGGCAAGAGTAACCCTAGCATTCTCTTGTTTGGCTAAGGCTATTGTACCGTTGATAACTCGGTAAGAATTGATGGCAAGCTGCATTGGGTTCAATTTATAGTAATGAAGGACTTCTCGGAAAAAGGTGTCAAGTGGAAACCTAAGTCCACACTCGATAAATGGCACTACTGGAAAAGGCATGAGGTTCATATCGGGCATGATGGAGTCATCCTCCCCAGCCAACCTCAGATGAACGTCGGCTGGGATGTCAAACTCCTGCCTAAAGTGTTCTAACTTGGTCGGGGTGTCTACCCTATGCTTCCACATACCCATAACGTCGGCTTAAATTGGAGGAGCTGGATTTCATAAAGAAGGTGTTTTGAAAGGATTATAGGGACCTCGGCAAAAACCTAAATATGAGATGGGGTAAGAATTTGTGGGGATCGGTTTAGTTTTCCCTAAGATTCGTATGTTCTAGGGCAAATCCTAAACCTAAGTCTAGGCAAACGGAGATTGAAGGCAAGAATCTGGAGAAAATACAAAAAACACAAACAAGAGCAATAATTCAGAGCCAAGAATAGTGGTGAATCATCAAGAACACTGTGACAGAGTGTGTGCAAGGGTACAAGGCCAAGAACAGTGGCACAAGTGAAACAAAATTGTGAGCAATGTGTGTGTTCAAGACACGAAATGGGCAAAAGCAAAGTCATGAACATGCTCAAATACGTGATTCATAAGTCAAGAACTTGAGCAAAACGACAATGGTAACGAATAATAAAGTAAAGCTTTTTTCAAGAACTGAAACCAGGAGGAACAGTGGCTTACCAGAAAAAGTGAGGCCGGTGTGAGGATCGTCGAAGTCAGACAACGGTTGTAAAAGCGACAAAGTGTTGAAAATCATGCCGGAGGAGGTGAATACAGCAAGTTGCAGAGCTAGGAAAGCTTGAACAATGGTAGATCTTGGGGAAAAAAGCTAGAGAGAGAAAAAGCTTCAGAAATGATGATGAAGAGTGAAAAGACAGGGGGACGAAGGAAGTTTTGTCAAAACTCGAAACGGCGGCAAAAAGGCAATTAATGTGCCGAAAACAACGTATGGGTTAGACGGTGCACGCAAGAAAAATTTGACTTACAGGCATGTATCAAGTACGATCCAGTAAGGGGAAGATGCGTGGCTAAAACGGTTGAGTTATTATGCATGACAGCTCATACGCGTGAAGGAACTCTTGGAATTCTGGTTCTTTAGAAGACATGTCAGCCTGTATGAAGATCTCGGCTGAGGAATTTGAGCAAACCTGGTTAGTGATTCTAAAGCATTGATAAAAAGCAGACTATAGGTCTTGGTCATACTGAGTCAACGAGTTCTTACTTCGGCAATGAATAAAGAAGCGACCTTAGCCGACGTGTTAGAAAGAAGAACTGATATAGGTTCCATCACCTCAAGATGCCGAGGTAATAAAATCTAGGGGGTAGTTGTGGAGATATATTTTATGAATACCAACACGTGGCCAAGGTGACGCCGATGTGTTAGCCGGGGTGCCACGTGTCCTGGTCGTGATGTCGAGGTGATCTCGGCTAGGTCGAGGTTATCTCCGAAGATATCGGAGTCCGGGATAAGCGGATAAGGGACAAGTGTCCCAAAATGAGAAAGGACTTCAGCCTGGATAAGGATAAAGCTCATAGGGAGTTTATCTTTATCTATTGGAGAGTCCAAGCTAAGCACTAGGCAGAAGTCCATTGAAGCTAGGCTTCTATTGGGACTAGGATTGTGTTAACTATAAAAAGAGAGACGCCCCCATAGGTCTAAGGTACGCAATTTATACTCAGAATAGTGAATTAAGCACTTTTGATATCTTTGAGAGATAACTGACTTGATCGTCGGAGTGCCCCCGGGTGGACGAACCACCGCCAGAATCTTTTCTTTCTGTTGTAGGTCATTCAGGCGCCATCTATTCCTCCAGTGCTCTCCAACTGAATACTGAGTTGGCAGTGTGGTTAGAAATTCACTCACACACAAACAATCTTTAGTTGTTTAAGATTTCTATATCGATAAGTACTCATCTTCTGATGAGTTTTGCATAATATAAAACATTAATATAGTGTTTGATTAGTATTTGTCAACTGCCATACAAATAATAATCTATAATTGCATCACATGGCAATCTTGAGACCCACATAATTCGTGTGGTGATTTTTATTCCCTCTTAACAATCATAAAAATTTTATGACTCAATTGTAGAATTATCTCTTACAATCTTGTAGAAATTTTCAACTTGGAGTGTTGACAGATGACATATTAGGATATCTAAAGTAACACTTTCTATCATATCTTCGCAATCATTAATCAATCATATCGCTTATATATTATTGGATTTAGAAAATGGATTTAGAGAGTGGGCTTGTATATCATTTTCTTTAAGTATATATGTGTGGACAAAGAGACAGAGGAGAGGAGAACGCATTGATAGTTGAAATAGGAAAAGCTGATAAAAAAAGGATAGTTGACATTAGGAAAAGAGAAATAATGGAAAATAAACAGAACAAAATCCGTCTAAATAAAAGAATTTAAAAAAAAAAAACATGTGTTTTTTATATCCTTAATCTATGAGAAATAAATTTTAAAGAATTTTATATATTAAATTTTTTTTTTTACATGTGCTTTTAACATTACACAATTATGTTTAGGGACTTATAACTAAATTTTCTTAAGTGGGCGATAAATGACTGTAAAAACATATAGAAGAAGTGAGAAATAAAATAAAATTATATTTTCTTCCTAAAATTGGCGTGATTATATGTCAATATTTATTAGATAATTTAACATCAAACTATTAAAAAAAGTTGTGTAAATGATTGATTTGAGTGAAAATTCAAACAAATTAAAAATAGAGACTAAAACAAGATTTAATATACTGAAATTCTACAATGGAAAATTTTATTTTATATAAAATTTAACAAGAATGATGTGGCAATGGTATTCTTGGAATTATAAACCAAAGCGATGGGCATTTAGACTAGACACATCATTTTGTATGAGTTTTTTGTAATGAGAATCACATTTTTTTTAGTGGTATAATGAAATGGAGGGTGTAAAGAGATAAACTAATGGGGTAGGTAGAATCACTTTTTTTGTATAAAAATTCTGTTTGTATAGCATTACTCTTCTATAATACACACTTTCTTTTGGGGTGTATAATAGAGAAATGCCTCATCTCTCATTTCATCACCCCCAGTTGTACCTTTAATGAGGTGGCAACCAATAACAACCAATCAATTCTTTTTAAAGTGTGAAACCACTTCACATGGGAGTGAGCCATGTAATTAGAGACGAAATTAGGGGTGCAAAATTAGAGGGTTGTAGCACCACTCGTGTATACTATATGCATTAATTATGACAATTGTGGTTTTTAATTATGACCTATTGTAGTGTTGGTTATAGCTTGGTTATGACTTATTGTGATGTTAATTATGATTCATTGTGATGTTTGTTATAACCTATTATGATTATTATTTAGATTGTCACAAAAAAATGTCTCTCGTTATGACTTATTATTTTTTCTAGTTACAACTCAAAATAATTTAGTTATGATATTTGTGGTAATCAATACCTCAAATGTCATAACTTACATATGGTACACACGCCAAAAGAGATATGTAGAGTAACATGACCATTTAATATAATATATAATATATAATATAAAGTACAAAAATAACAAGTGTAATTTACTCTCTCTATATATGGATTTAGATTTTCAGTCCACTATTTAGACTGGAGAGTCTAGTTTGGTTCATTTGGGGCATATTTTGGATTCACTTTATTGATCTAAACTATTCAATATTTAGTGTGAAAAATCTAAGTGATTCGTGATTTAGATCTAGATTAATTGCAACAATTCCCAAACAATTAAAACTAACAATCTAAATCATCTAGCACGTACGAAAGTGATTTAAATTGTTGCTTTAAGCATAATAAATCAACACAACCGATTTTTATGTGGGAAAACCACAATTGGAGCACCTCCAATTATGATTAAAAAATCACGGGCAAAATGTCACTAATCAATCCATTATGAAAGAAAGAAAGAATACAAATTTTACCAAACAAATTACCCAAACTATGACAATTTGTCTTCAACAATCTGTATCTCT
Organism: Camellia sinensis; assembly: GCF_055761805.1. Classification (NCBI taxonomy): domain Eukaryota; kingdom Viridiplantae; phylum Streptophyta; class Magnoliopsida; order Ericales; family Theaceae; genus Camellia; species Camellia sinensis. The sequence goes on from NC_138962.1 coordinate 59,633,031, forward strand.
TTCACCATAGCCTTCATCTCAGAATTGATCAGTTTGATGTTGAATCCACAATATCCATGTCGAATAAACGACTACGCACAACATCAAACTTGTAACAATCCCGACTTGTGATTAGCTGACTAACCATGATTAATTATGCCTAATAAGTAATTAAGGTGAAATTCTGAGGAAATTGCATATGTGTTGCATTATTTGTGCTAATATCTGTCTAATATAGAAATATCTGTTTGGATTTCTATTTTGTTCTGTGAATTGAAGGCCTTATCAGTATCCGATCACGAAATTGACTTGGTTTATGTGTTATTTGAAATTTTTACAACATTGTAGTAGGTTCAATTGAAAGTTGATTTGGAACGATTAAATTAGATTAATTAAGGCCACTATGATTAGCTTAAGCTAAATTAATTAAAAACCACTAAGCAAGCCTATATACCACTTAAGACACATCTCATCTTCATCCTTATGAGCCCAAAAACCTGAGAAGAGAGGGAGAGGAAAGCTTGAGAAGTGAATTCAACAAACAAGGAAGGAAAGAGAGGGATTGCTAAACATTGGAAGAGAATTTGGAGGATTTTAGCACTCTAGAGCATAATTGAACATCTAAGGTGAGAATTCAACCTTTAGGTTTGAGTTTAAGTCATTCCATACATGTATTCAAGAGAAGTAAGCTAAGTTAAGCAAGAATTGAACTAAGAGGTAGAAAGGAGGAGCATCTCATGCATGCATGTCCATTTGAACAGAATTTGAATTTGATTTCAAAGAATTCTCTCATGCATGTGCCCATCTTACCTTTATTTTGAGAATTCATCTTGATTGATACTATTTCATACCAATTGATCATGTTTTGGAAGTTTTGAAGTCAAGACAACACATGCATGTTATGTTTTTCAAAGAATTGAGCTTAGTTTTGAGCATTTGGCATGCTTTTGGGCCTTGATTTCATAAAATGATCTTGAATTCTCAATGTTTTCCAAGTTTAAATGTGTTTTCTCAAGTGTTTGGCCCAAAAGGATGAGTTTTGTAGCTTTGAAGTTGAGTTTGGAAGCTTGGAAGTGAATTTGGAAATTCCAGAATTTGACCTCTCTGCTCGAGCGACAGATCCTGTGCTCGAGCGGCCACCTTTGTTTTTGCATCTCTGCTCGAGTGACCAGAAGTCTGCTCGAGCGTGAAATGCAAGCTCTCAGAAGTTTCATGTTTTCACAGACCGCTCGAGCGACAAGAGTTGCGCTCAAACGAGGACCTGAGTCTCACGCTTGAGCGACTGTCGAGCGTCTGTCGCAGCGTGAAAATCACACAACCAGTACTTTTTCAAAGTTTGCAGACCGCTCGAGCGAAGGAAGTTGCGCTCGAGTGGGACCCTTGTTTTCAGCAATTTTGGTTAAGTGTTTCCAGGTGCATTTTGACATCCTCATTGCATCCTAGGCATTCCTAGGCCAAGAATAAGACACAATATTGAGAGCGAAGGCTAGAAACACACTAAGAACAAAATGAAATGAGTTATGTACAATCCAAGCGTGTGTTTCAGTATATGTATCTGTTATCATTGGTGTAGGTCACGCACCGTGAGCGGTTGATCCATTGGTTTGCTACCAAGCTATCTTTGAAGCTATCTATGAGTAATAACTTAGTAAAGCTATGTTCGATATGAAATACTTTATGAATATTATGATATGATATGAATTATTTTTGAATGATAGAAAAGAATGTGTTGTGATTACATGAATGATGATCCACTTCTTTGAAATGTCTTTGTGGTATCCTTAGCGGAGGCCCTCGCCCAAGGGAAATAATACTGTGGCCTATGGTCATGAGGACCTCGCCTAGGGGAGATAATACCGTAGCCTAGGCTCTTGCCCGGGGGAAACAATGCCGTGGCACAGGCCCTCACCCGGGGGAAACAATATCGTGGCCCACGTATGAGATATGATACCTGATACCGGAGGTTCCAATGTGGAACTTAATAAGCTGGACCAAAGAGATATGCTTAATGCTAATGGATACACCACTCATGATATGAATATGTTTATGATTCTATTTCTGATACGAATATGGTTATGCTTCTGTTCAATAAGAGATTTGAAGTTATATTTGTGATGGACATCATTCATTTAAATCATTTACTTTGTTATTACTCATTGGGCTTCCGCTCACTATTTATATTATGTATGTAGGTGACCAGGCGCGTGACCAGGATCAGAATTGAGGACTTGGCGTTTCAGTTTTGTCAGCCAGCCGTTGTGCCTCCGAGGAGGTTCCCTTTTGTGAGCGAGTCAAGTTTATATAGCTTGTGGTTAAGACCTTGTCTTCCTTTGGGTATAAAACAACTTTTCTGTTATCTGTATATTGGGCTAAGTCCCTTTTGGCTATATCTGTAATGAATGTGACGAAGACTATTGCATTATGATGTCATGTATATTGGTATAAAGTTTAAAAATTTCTATCCGATATATGTCTCCACAGCTCAATGGAATGTGTATGTTTCTATATTTACTTCCACTGCCTCTAATTATAAGTTATTCTGTTCAGAGGCCTTTGGTAATCCAAGAATTACTAGCTGGTTACGGTGCTAAACCCATAGGGGCGGGTTGGGTCGTGACAAAACTCCTTCGAATACTCCACGCTTGAATATCCGGATTCCACCAAAGAAGAACACTCTTAAAGTTGAACAATCAAACAACTCTTTGATGTATGCTTTTTCAAACCATGATTTTAATACTCAATCAAACATCAAAGAAAATTAGCAAAATAGCCCCAGAATAAAATCCTAGAACCCTCAAAGAAGATCTGGAAGCCGTGCTCTAGATTCGAAGCAAACTGCAGCTTTATAGTAGTTGGAATCGCGATCTCCGCTCGAGCGGTGACACTAACATCATGTTCCAAACTAGGGTCCATGCTCGAGCACTGAAACTTATGCTTGAGCTTAGAGTCACACCTCATAGTATTTTTGCAAACAAGCCAAAGTACTGAGAAGGTGAAAACTCCGCTCGAGCGCAGCTTTCCCTGCTCAAGCGAGAAGACCAAAACAGAGAAAAAATTACAACTCAATTAAACTAAGCTTACTTGCGGAATTGGCAATAAGTAGGGACCTAACAATCTCCCCTTTTGTCAATTCTCGGACAAAGCTTTTCTAACAATTTTTTCTAACAAACACACACACTAGACACACTAACTAACACAATCAAAAGCTCCGACCTGTCAAAAACAAAAACTACAAAACCACAAATACCGATTTGATTGAGAAACACTTAGAAACATTTTGAACAATCCACTTGTGGAAAATACCAAAATACCACACAAACCAAAACTGTGGAACGAAATAAGATAACGAAGAGCAAACACAAATGTCTAGCAGTTTTAAAACACAAATGTGACCAATGTTTAGGAGTCTAACACAAAAATGCCCAAAATACTCCCCTTTTTTGTCCGGGAGACAAACCAAACAACTATTCAAAACAACTATGCAAAGATCAAGGCAAGATAAACAATAAAATAAAGAAAGACAAAACTATGCAAAGTACAAAAAACTGTCCAGAATGAGAGAAACTCAAATCACTGATCCGACAATGGTAGATATAGCGACTCCGATTTTGACCCGACATTTTATTATATTCCGGACTCGGGCTTCATGGTTTAATGTTGTTGTTCATCTCTTATTCCCCTTGTTGTTCCTTGGATTGGTCATTTGGATTGTAGTTGTGTTTGGAACAAGTTGGTTGCTTATTTTTCCAAACCTTTATTGCCCAGATTTTTGCTCCTCCGCTCGAGCGGCCTTTCTTGTGCTTGAGCGGGCTTTGCAATTTTTCTCCTCCACTCAAGCGGGATTGCAAACTCTCAGTATTTCTTTTGCAGACCTGCAAATGCTGGAAGAGTGTATTCGACACTCGAGCGTCTCTTCTTACGCTTGAGCGGACTGCGTGTATAACAGTCCGTAAAGATGACCTTTTTCATCACTTTTTCATTCCTCTCTCTCTAAAACTCTCCAAAACCTTAGATTTTGAGTTTCTCTCTCTCAAACTCATCTTCTCTCTACTATTTCACCTAGATCCATTAAGTTCTCTACTCTAGTGTCTTTGAGAAAAAGGTGGAGCACGCCGAGGGCTCTCATTTGATCCAAAAGATTTATGTTTGAGCGTCCTTGAAGTTTCTCCTTTGCTCCTTGATGTTCTAAGCTTGAGGTAGGGATTTTCTATACTCCTATATGACTCTTAACTTAGTTATTTGTTTTGTATAAACATCTTTGTGAATTTGAGAGACTTTGAACAAACCTAGGGTTTTGGGTTAACATCAAAAGAGGGGTTTGCAAATGGATAGATTGAAAATGGTTTTGGGAATGAACATGAGGTTGTATTGTGACAAAATAGTTGATTTTGGCATTTAGGTTGATGTTTGGGAAAGAGAGAAGTTTGCCCTAAAATGTTTCAAATATTTATTTTGTGTAAATAAATGAAATTGGTATTGTAAATGTGAAATTGGAAGATGTTGATATAAATGGTGGAATTTGATATGTATTGTCACTCATCAATGGAAATTTGGATAATTTATCTGTCTTGAGATTGTATACCTGTTTAGAAATATCTGTTTTGGGCTAACAATAGAGGATAGCTATGATTGTTGTAGAAATTGCATGAGGATTAGGTAAATTGAAACTAATTTCTCACCCGTTGTCATTGAATATGACTATGTCTTTAAATACATTGTATATATATGGTGTTTGGGAGGAGATAGCGGATGTACTCCATGTATGATTATGTCTTTAAATACATTATAAATGCATGATGTTTGGGGAGAGATAGGGGATGTACTCCATGTTCGGGAGAAGATAGGGAATATACTCCATTGAATTAAGTTGGCTGGAGCGTCCAGAGTGAAAGTCCCGAAAATCACGATTATATATGGGTGCCGATTCCCACGGACAAAATGTCTGTAAAATAGCAAATAGAAGTGATTGTATGATGGTAGTACTGGTAAAGACCTATTGATTTTTATTCTCAGTTTGGTTGTCCGAATGAAACGGAACTGATGTCATGAATTGAAATAATACAGTTTGTACTGCATGGTTTGCATAAGAATTATGAAACAATTTATCAATGACATTGTAATTGCAGATTACCCTTATATCTTCGTTAAGTTTCATATGTTGTATTGGATTATTTCTACTGGGCTTTAGCTCACCCTATATGGGAAAACCATTTTTAGTTGTTGGTGATATGCCTCTGCCAAGGGCTTAGCTTGGGAGGACTGTGGAGTTGAAAGCTCATATTGTTTATTCTGTTTGTATTCTATATTTCTTATTTGTACAAGCCTAGGGCTTTATTTATATTGAGCTTATAACTCACCTTTGTTGTACCCAAGTAGTGGCTTGGAAAGATGTAAGCCATCTAGGCATATGACTATTTGTGTAACTTCCATTTTGTTATGAAGAATGTATATTAAACTCTGATTAACGAAAGCGTGTCGTTTCAATTATACTACTGTTTATGGGATGGATTTATTGTATTTATTTCGGGGCGTTATAGTAGAGGCTGCTGCATCTGAAGCAGGGATAAGATCTGAGCGAGATGGATGGAAGACTGAGCAACAGACTCATCAATTCGGCCAAAAGATGCCTCCATGGCAGTGAGCCATGCGTCCGTAGAGGTCTCCAAGTTGGTGAGACGGGCATCAAAGATGTCTATTCGACTCTCCATCCAGTCAAAGTGGGACACCATCTCATGCTCAAACTGTCGCAGCTGGCCTCTAATAGAACGAGCCAAAGGAGGTGGCTCCCTCTCACCTGTAGCAGCGGCGTCATACTTTGCCTCCTTAGCCAGAGGATCTTCTCCTGCACCAAAACTACCCACCCCAGAAGGACCCCCCTTGACATGTGACTAACTCTGGGAGATGATCTTTTTGGTGAAGGGTTTGATAGGGAAGGCAAACTCATCGTCCTTAAAGGTAAGAACCTCAAATTTGGTGAGAAGACGGTTAATAAGGCAACCGTAATGAAGACTTAAGGATTTTGGCTCAAATGTGGCTACCATTTTTTGGATAACAAGGGTGGCAAGGTTGATAGAAAGATGGTGATCAATGCAAAGAGAACAAAGCCTTGGTCTTGATTGATTTCAGAACTATGGATGGTGACGATGACATTGGCACAGACAATTAGGTTAAGCAAGCAGAACCAAGGAAGGAGTTGATTTTGTTTGATCAAGGCTCCCTTGATCCCAGTACGGGGTGTACCACACAATGCAGTGCCCACCTCGTTAAAGTCACAAGTGGGGTGGACGATGAAGGAATAGTGACACGGAAAGACACGGCCTATGCCTAAAAGCTCTCGGATAAGATCGGGTGTAATGGTAATGGACTTAGACCTAACCCAGGTCTTAAAAGAGAGGCTTATATCATCAATACCTTCGATGTTACGATAAAACTCCCGGACCCAGTCAAGGTTTTGACAACCAGAGAAAGATAGGACCAAGTCACCCCCCAATGGATCAAACAAAAGGCGAATGGGTATGGACTCAAAGGTGTTGGGTTGTACATTGCGCTCTAAGTGAACAGTCCTAGAAATGTAAAACTCTCTAAAAGACTTAGCTTTTTCAGCGGATGGAAAGCGATCGGAGTTATAATGTGGGCAGTTGGCCGTAGACTTACGGAGTTTAGAAGTGGACATGGCTAAACCCAAGAACAACCAAAGACAAACACCACCCCCTAAACCAAAACCAGAGAAAAAACCATTAGGCACAAAAAAATATTAGTAACATAGCCAGTAATAACAAAATGCAAACCCAAAAGTTATAAGTTACCAACACCCCAATATAGCATTATTCATAGTACCAGAAACAAAACACAATAATTCCAATACGAACCAAAACCAACAATACCAAAAAACAATGTGTAATAAATAAATGCCGTTAGGAACCATGCATTAAGAATCACAAGGTTGGGACAGTAAAAACAAAAGCAGTAGAAATATATTCCAATAGGCTCACACATAAACGAAAAAACAAGGCAAAAAAATAAGAATAAAGCAACAAAAAAAAGAAGAAAGAAAACCAATGCTCAATCCAATTAAGACCCAATCAAAACCAAGAGCAACACAGAAACTATTCAGACCTACGGTGGAAGTGTGTGATCAAGAGAAAACCAAAAACAAATGAAGCCTAAGCTACCCCACCCAAGTCTCAAAGCAGATAAGAATAGAGAGAGACAAAAAAAAATATCAAGAAAAAGAATGAAGAAATACCTGAGGCAAGATGGACGTGTGGAGGAAGAGAAGAACACACACTAAACAATGAGATCAAAAGGGAATCGCGAAGGGTGAGAGTGCACGAGAAGCCCTAGGAGAGAGAAAACACAATTTGGAAAAAATGGACTAAAAAGTCGAGGGCTGGGTTTAAAAAGCAATGCAGGCCGCTCGAGCGAAAAAGTTGACGCTTGAGCATGCTCTTTTAGGCGCGTGGCTACGCTCAAGCCAAGACTCATGTGCTCGAGCGCAAAAAAAATGTCATGACCCGAACCCGCCCCTATGGTTTAAGGTCATAATCGGCCAGTAATCAAGAGATTCCCTACGGCCTCAAACCAAAATAGATATATTTCAACAGAGTTAAGGGGCCAAAACGGAAGCAAACTTAAAACTTTTGTCCATAGAGCTGTGCTTACATGGCACACCATAACATTTCACAAGTATTCGTTAATAACCCACATTAAAGGAAGTTAACATATAAGTTTTACACAACAGGATCATTCAAGTCATAGTCAGCCAAACCAAAAGCTTATATACAAAGGTGATCCAAAGTTTTCACTGACATAGCAAAAATATAACAAAGGAACAAAAATGCGAAAACTAGTCTCGTGCGTGAGACATATGGGCTAACTCCTCAAAACTTTGACTGTTCCACACAGACTTCACAGGGGTTGGGTTTGTACATCTTTTGGCTCGCCTACAGACACATGAATGAGAGTAAGCGAAAACCCAGTGAATAATATCAAATAAAAAAGATACATGAATGGAATTTAAAACAAATACATCGGACGGCCTTGGGCCCAATTCATGTTTCTATCTTGTACATCAGGCAACTACAGATCTAGACATATCAAACGGCCTCGGGCCCAATTCATTCATGTCCAACGGCCTTTGGCTCAATCGTTCATGTCAAACGGCCTTTGGCCCAATCGTTCATGTCAAACGGCCTTTGGCCCAGTCCTTCATGTCAAACGGCCTTTGGCCCAATCATTCATGTCAAACGGCCTTTGGCCCAATCGTTCATGTCAAACGGCCTTTGGCCCAATCATTCATGTCAAACGACCTTTGGCCCAATCGTTCATGTCAAACGGCCTTTGGCCCAATCGTTTATGTCAAACGACCTTTGGCCTAATCATTCATGTCAAACGTATGTTTGTCCACAATTCAAATTAACAAACTTATGAACTCAAATGAGAGTGAGCAGTTAGACAAACAGCATACTTCAAAATATCTTTATTAAGATATTACTCACTGTGTTCTGCTGGTGGATTCGTCCTTGTGCTTGACCCTACCTAATACATAACACATATATGGGTCACAAACGATTCAATCCGTTCTTAATTCATACATCCCACTTAGGCTTCTTTATTATCCTTTTAACTCATTTGTAATGTTTAATGCATGCCTAAGAGTGCTTAGAAATGAAAGAGAACGGAAAACAAAACACATAACATCTTTACAAAATTTCTGAAACAGGGCTTCCCGCTCAGGCGTGGCTTTCGCCGCTCAAGCGAACCCCCACGATCTGCAAAAGTACTGGTTGCCCTGTATTCACGCTCGAACGCAACTTTGGACGCTCGAGCTGAAGGTCAAACATGTGACTGGACGCTCGAGCATGATTCTCCCCGCTCGAGCAGACGTCCATGTCTACAAAACTGCTCGGAACTCACATTTCACGCTCAAGCGCCAATTACCTCGCTTGAGCAGACACGCCGGATTCTGGGTTTTCCAGTAGCCATTTTGAGCTTCAAACTTGCATTCAAACTAATGTAACTTGCATATCATGACTCATACTTCACATGCAAACCTTCTCACATGATACAAATGCTAAATTACAACATTTTGAAGTTCAATTCCCATGGATCAATTTCATACTCATACAATTCTTGCCAAATTCATCTCCAAAACATGTAGTTGAGTCCGTAGTCTCATTTCATGGATGCATGTCTTAAATGACTTCCAATTCAACCCAATCAACATGTCTTATACACAAACATGAGGACTCATAACAAATTGCTACATGCATGCACACATTGATCTCAATTTCATCATGATTAGCATGCTTTACCTTCAAATATGCAACTATATGGCAATTCATGATAATTATACACATGCATGTACATATAAGCTCCATATTCATCAATTACATCTCAAATTATGGTCTCAATTGCCATTTAACTATGGATTCACAAAACTACAAACTTAAACTCATAAGTTTTTGCTCAATTACTCACCTAGGAGCTTCAATCCTCACAATTGTAGTTAGATCTTGGAGTTAACCTTCCAAATTCACAAACCATGAGCCAAAATGCAAGATTCTCTCTCTAGAATCGGCTCCCCTCTCCCTCTCTAGAGTGATTTCAGATTTTGAGCTCACCAAAATGAAGAGTTGAGTGCAATAAGGCCCTTATATAATCCTTCTCTTAATCAAATTGATTAAGGTTAATAATAGAGCTTAATTCAATCAGTTTACTCGAATTATTTTGATTTGAATAAATTTTCAATTAAATTTCATCATAGGCTCTAAAAATTACGCCAATCACAATGGCGTAGTCAATTTCAGTTTCTGTGGCTGATAAGGCCTTCAATTTTCAGTTTCTAACAGTAAGTTGAATAGATTTTCCTACAGTGAGCAGATAGAAATTCAAAATCACATATAATCATATAATTGACACTCAAAATCATATTAAACACATAATCACAGTCATAATTAAGACCAATTAGCATAATACGGAACAGGGTTATCACAGTTTTCCCTCATTTAGGAAGTTTGGTCCCCCAAACTTATTTTACCTTCGTCGGGAAACAAATGTGGATAGCATAGTCGCATTTCATCCTTTTTTTCCTATGTAGCGTCCGTCCCATAGTGTTCTTTCCATTACACTTTCACCATCGGGATGGACTTACTTCTCAATTGTTTTACCTGCCGGTCGATGATTCGTTCCGGCCATTCTGCGTATTCCATATTTTCATCTAAAGCTATCCGGTGGTAATCAATCACATGAAGCGGATCTCGAAGATAATCCCTTAACATCGACACGTGGAACACATTGTGTACTTGTTCAAATCCCAGTTGCAAGCGACTCGATAGGCAACAGGACCAAACCTTTCTAGAATTTGGAACGGCCCAATGTAATGAGGCGACAATTTACCTTTCTTTCCAAATCTTACTTGGCCTTTCATTGGCGTCACACGAATAAATACATGATCACCAACCTCATATTCAAGAGGTCTTCTTCGAACATCTGCATAATTCTTTTGCTGACTCTGGGCTGTCTTGAGCCTTTGTTGAATAGTTTTGATCTTTTCAGAAGTGTCTTGTACAATTTCAAGCCCTAGCAAGGCCCTATCCCCGACTTTTGTCCAACAAATTGGTGATCTACACCTTCTACCATACAAAGCCTCGTATGGTGCCATACCGATGCTGGAGTGGAAGTTGTTATTGTATGCAAATTCTGCTAGTGGCAAATAATCTTCCCAACTCCCTTGAAAATCCAAGGCACACATTCTTAGCATATCTTCCAAGGTTTGTATTGTCTGTTCTGATTGCTCGTCTATCTGTGGGTGGAATGCGGTACTAAACCTCAATTCTGTCCCCATAGCTTTTTGTAAACTTTTCCACAATCTAGACACAAATTTTAGATCCCTATTCGAGACGATAGACACCGGAACTCCGTGTAAACGAACAATCTCATCAACATATATAGTAGCCAATCTATAAGCATCAAATGTAGTTCTAACAGGTAGAAAATGTGCAGATTTAGTCAGTCTATCAACTACAACCCAGATAGAGTCCATACCTCGAGGAGTGTGAGGTAGACCAACAACAAAGTCCATAGTCACATGCTCCCACTTCCATTCAGGAATAGGGAGAGGTTGTAGTAGACCGCCCGATTTTTGATGTTCAGCTTTGACTTGCTAACATTGAAGGCACTTGGACACATACTCTGCAATTTCTTTCTTCATTTTAGGCCACCAATAGCTTTGCTTCAGATCCCGATACATTTTGTTATTACCCGAATGCGTAGCAAATACTGACTTATGGGCTTCATCTAGAATTCTCTTTTTCAACTCATGAATGTTTGGAATACACAACCTGTCTTGGAATTTCAGCACCTCATTTACCACACTGTATTCCGGTCTCGGATTCATTTCAAATTCATCAACTATCTTTTTAAGGAATTCATCATCCTCCTGTTTCTGTTTAATCTCACCAATGATGGCCAATTCAGCTGAAATGGCGGCTATCAATCCGCCCTGTTCACACAATAATACTTCAATCTCAGATTTCTCAAAATCCAGCAAGATCTCTTTCTGTTCGGTGAGCAAGCAAGCCAAATTCCCCGTTGATTTTCTGCTCAAGGCATTAGCAACTGTATTAGCTTTCCCAGGGTGATACTGAATTTCAAGATCATAGTCTTTTATCAATTCAAGCCATCTCCTCTGTTGCATGTTCAACTCCTTCTGCGTAAAGAAGTATTTCAAACTCTTGTGATCCGTTTAGACTTCACATTTTTCCCCATACAAGTAATGTCGCCAGATTTTTAAAGCAAACACAACTACGGCCAATTCTAAATCATATGTTGGGTAGTTTTTCTCATGTGGTCTCAACTGCCGAGAGGCGTAGGCAACTACCCTTCCATTTTGCATTAGTACACAACCTAAACCTTTATAAGATGCATCACTGAAAATTATAAATTTTTCTATACCTGATAGTAGTGTCAATACTGGTGCAGTGGTCAATCTCGTTTTCTGTTCATGAAAGGCAGATTCTCTTTTATCATTCCACTCAAACGACTACCCTTTGCGTGTCAGTTAGGTAAGAGGCACAGCTATTTTTGAAAAGTCTTTCACGAACCTCCGATAATACCCATCTAAGCCTATGAAACTGCAGACTTCTGTTATGTTTGTCGGTGTAGGCCAATTCACAATTGCCTCTATTTTCTGTGGGTCCACTGAAATTCCGTCCACGTTGATAGCATGCCCTAAGAGAACAACTTCATCGAACCAAAATTCACATTTCTTTAGTGTGGCAAATAATTTCTTCTCCCTAAGTGTTTGCAAAACAGTCCTCAGATGTTGTTCATGTTCAAGTCTGTTCTTCGAGTATATCAAAATGTCATCAATAAAAACTACAACAAATTCATCAAGCTAGGTCTTAAAAATTCAGTTTATTAGGTCCATAAATGTTGCAAGGGCATTAGTCACCCCAAATGGCATAACAAGAAATTCATAATGTCCATACCTTGTTCGAAACGCAGTTTTCTCAACATTCTCTGCTTTCACCTTCAACTGGTGATACCCAGATCTCAAATCAATTTTGGAAAACACTTGTGATCCCTGCAACTGGTCAAACAAATCATCAATGCGAGATAAGGGATATTTATTCTTTATGGTTACCTTATTCAGTTCTCGATAGTCAATACATAATCGTAAGGTTCCGTCCTTCTTTTTCACAAATAATACCGGTGCACCCCACGGTGAAGTACTGGGTCGAATAAACTCTTTATCAAGTAAGTCTTGCAACTGTTCCTTCAATTCCTTCATTTCAGCAGTAGCCATTCTGTAGGGAGTTTTAGAAATAGGCTGAGTGCCTGGCACAACTTCAATAGTAAATTCTATCTCCCTATCCACCAATTCCCCTGGTTGTTCATTTGGGAACATATCTGGAAATTCTCTAACAATAGGAATACTGTTCAATTCAACATTCTCAGATTGTTTAGATAGCACACAACAAAAATAACCCTGGCACCCTTTCCTGATCAATTTATATGCTTTCAAGAAAGATATCAAATAAGGTGGAGGCACTATCCCGTTACCCACAAACACAATTTCTTCCTGTTCCGGTGGTTTAAACACAACCCGTTTTGTTGCACAATCAATGGTGGCACAATATTTAGTTAACCAATCCATGCCTAGAATTATATCAAAATGTCTAAAGTTCAGAAGCAACAAATACACATACAGAATAGCATTCCCAATACGCATGTCACAAAACCGATTTACAGATTCACATAACACAGATTCCCAGGATGCAGGAGATACACATAGCAAGTATGGCAATGACTCTAGAGGTCTACTCAGTCTAGATGCAAATGCACAAGTTACGAAAGAGTGTGTTGATCTAGAGTCCATTAATACAAAAGCATCCTTATTACATATAGAGATAGTACCTAAGACAACGGCGTTAGCATTCTGTGTATCACTCGGAACAAGCGCAAAAACTCTCCCTTGTCTCACGGCATCTCCGATAGTAGTAGATCTCATAGCATTTCCTAGTTTTGTGATTGATGTAGTGGAACTAGCAGCTAATTTCCTGCTATTCTTATTACAATCTCTGGCCATATGCCCTATTTTTCTGCACTTAAAACAAGCTCCTGACACATGGTAACAAACCCCACGATGCCTTTTACTACAAATATTGCATATCAGGGATGTATCTCGGGAAGAATTAGAAGTACTTGAGGAGCACGTATTTTGCTTCTTTGAAAATTCCTTCTTTGAAAAGAAGCCTTGTCTTTTACTATCTTTCCAGTCAGTTGTTGATTTAGCATGTCTAGCTATGTTAACTTCTGATATTATGGCCCGGTCTAGTACTCCAATATAGGTTTCCAGCTTCAGGACATTCACCCTTTCTAAAATATCGCTTCAAAGCCCACCTTCAAAATGCCTTGCTTTCTTGTAATCAGTATCGATCACATGAGGTGCAAACTTGGCCAGCTCAGTGAATTTGGCCTCGTACTCAGCTACTGTCATGCTGTCTTGTTTAAGTTCCATGAACTCCGATACTTTCCTATCACGGACACATTAAGGGAAGTACTTATCGTAGAAAACTTCCAGGAATTTTGCCCAGCCAATGTCTTTATGATTCTCACGCATTAACATCTACCAACTTCTTGCTTCATCTTCTGGCATAAAGGTGGCTAGAAGCACTCTTTGTGTCTCTGAACAAGGAAACACCTCAAATAGCTTTTCGATGCCGAGAACCCATGCTTCAGCCTTCAACAGATCTAATCCCCTATGAAACTATGGCGGTTTCATTTTCTTAAATTCTTTGGTGAGGGCTATTAGTCGGTCATCATTCTGAAGATCTTAGATAGGTGGTACTGGAGGAGGAGGTGGAGGGTGTGGCTGTTGCCACTGTTGTTGTTGCCTCAATGTTTCTACCATTTCTTAAATCAGTCTTTCCATTCTATCCATTCTGGCAGTAGAGGACTCTTTTATTTCATCACCTCTCGTTCTCACCATCTGATTAGACTTGCATTATTCTTTATACAAAAGCTTCACAAGTATGCATCTACAAAGGAGCATACATATTCACATAATCATTTATCTCGAAGCATTTAAGCACATTCTTGATGCGTTCAGATTCATACTTATCACATGAATGCATGCTAGATCTTTTCTAGATGCTTATTGCTCTTTTGGACAAGTGTGTGAGTTATTAACTCGTGCTCTGATACCACTTTGTCATGACCTGAACCCGCCCCCATGGATTAAGGTCATAACCGGCTAGTAATCAAGAGATTACCTACGACCTCAAACCAAAATAGATATATTTCAATAGAGTTAAGGAGCCAAAACGGAAGCAAACTTAAAACTTTTGTCCATAGAGCTGTGCTTACATGGCACATCATAACATTTCACATGTATTCGTTAATAACCCACATCAAAGGAAGTTAACATATAAGCTTTACACAACAGGATCATTCAAGTCATATTCAGCCAAACCAAAAGCTTATATACAAAGGTGATCCAAAGTTTTCAACGATATAGCAAAAATATAACAAAGGAACAAAAAGGCGAAAACTAGTCTCGTGCGTAAGACATATGGGGTGACTCCTCAAAACTTTGACTGTTGCTCACAAACTTCACTGGGGCTGGGTTTGTATATCTCTTGGCTCACCTACAGACACATGAATGAGAGTGAGTGAAAGCCCAGTGAATAATATCAAATAAAGAAGATACATGGATAGAATTTTAAACAAATACATCGGACGACCTTGGGCCCAATTCATGTTTCTATCTCGTACATCAGGCGACTACAGATCGAGACATATCAAACGGCCTCGGGCCTAATTCATTATGTCCAACGGTCTTTGGCCCAATCGTTTATGTCAAACGGCCTTTGGCCCAATCATTCATGTCAAACGGCCTTTGGCCCAATCATTCATGTCAAACGACCTTTGGCTCAATCGTTCATGTCAAACGGCCTTTGGCCCAGTCATTCATGTCAAACGGCCTTTGGCCCAATCATTCATGTCAAACGGCCTTTGGCCCAATCGTTTATGTCAAATGGCCTTTGTCCCAATCATTCATCTCAAACGTATGTTTGTCTACAATTCAAATTAACAAACTTATGAACTCAAATGAGAGTGAGCAGTTGGACAAACAGCATGCTTCAAAATATCTTTATTAAGATATTACTCACTGTGTTCTGCCGGTGGATTCGTCCTTGTGCTTGACCCTACATAATACATAACACATATATGGGTCACAAACGATTCAATCTGTTCTTAATTCATACATCCCTCTTAGGCTTCTTTATTATCCTTTCAACTCATTTGTAATGTTTAATGCATGCCTAAGAGTGCTTAGAAATGAAAGAGAACGGAAAACAAAACACATAACATCTTTACAAAATTTCTGAAACAGGGCTTCCTGCTCGGGCATGGCTTTCACCGCTCAAGCGGACCCCCACGGTCTGCAAAAGTACTGGTTGCCCTATATTCACGCTTGAGCGCGACTTCGGACGCTCGAGCTGAAGGTCAAACATGTGACTGGACGCTCGAGCATGATTCTTCCCGCTCGAGTGGACGTCCATGTCTACAAAACTGCTCGGAACTCACATTTCACGCTCAAGCGCCAATTACCCCGCTTGAGCAGACACGCCGGATTCTGGGTTTTCCAGCAGCCATTTTGAGCTTCAAACTTGCATTCAAACTAATGTAACTTGCATATCATGACTCATACTTCACATGCAAACCTTCTCACATGATACAAATGCTAAATTACAACATTTTGAAGTTCAATTCCCATGGATCAATTTCATACTCATACAATTCTTGCCAAATTCATCTCCAAAACATGTAGGTGAGTCCGTAGTCTCATTTCATGGATGCATGTCTTAAATGACTTCCAATTCAACCCAATCAACATGTCTTATACACAAACATGAGGACTCATAACAAATTGCTACATGCATGCACACATTGATCTCAATTTCATCATGATTAGCATGCTTTACCTTCAAATATGTAACTATATGGCAATTCATGGTAATTATACACATGCATGTACATATAAGCTCCATATTCATCAATTACATCTCAAATTATGGTCTCAATTGCCATTTAACTATGGATTCACAAAACTACAAACTTAAACTCGTAAGTTTTTGCTCAATTACTCACCTAGGAGCTTCAATCCTCACAATTGTAGTTAGATCTTGGAGTTAACCTTCCAAATTCACAAACCTTGAGCCAAAATGCAAGATTCTCTCTCTAGAATCGGCTCCCCTCTCCCTCTCTAGAGTGATTTCAGATTTTGAGCTCACCAAAATGAAGAGTTGAGTGTAATAAGGCCCTTATATAGTCCTTCTCTTAATTAAATTGATTAAGGTTAATAATAGAGCTTAATTCAATCAGTTTACTCGAATTATTTTGATCCGAATAAATTTTCAATTAAATTTCACCATAGGCTCTAAAAATTACACTAATCACAATGGCCTAGTCAATTTCAGTTTCTGTGGCCGATAAGGCCTTCAATTTTCAGTTTCTAACAGTAAGTTGACCAGATTTTTTTACGGTGAACAGATAGAAATTCAAAATCACATATAATCATATAATTGACAATCAAATACATAATCACAGTCATAATTAAGACCAATTAGCATAATACGGAACAAGGTTATCACAAAAAACCTCCTAGAAGTTTGGTGCCTCTGCAAAAGTGCTGGATGAGTGAATTCTTCACTCGAGCACTAGAGTTGCCACTCGAGCGGGGAAGAAAAAACAACAAAGGAAAAAACGCACCCTTTAGAGCAGTTAAAACCAACTCACAGTGTCAAGCGGGACCTGAAACAAGAGAGGATTAGTAAAATAGCAAATAATGACACTAAGAGGGGATAATCCACAGACCATAAAGCCCGTATACTTGTATTTTTGACAATATGAAGCACAGTATCATGAGCAAATCAGGGAAACATCGATCACTAAGCATAGGCTACATGGGAATATACAGCTCAAAGACAACCATGAGAGCTCACATAATAAATGTGTGTGTGTGTGTGTGTGCAATCCTTGAGAGGCCACATAGCTAGCGTTAATCCTCGTAGTGATCGGATGGCTGGACCTCCAGCAAGAGTATCTAAACATCACTAAAAAAAGTGAAACAACTGGAAATCAACGGGTATTTGTTGAGTAAAAGCGAAGGCTCCCCCTCAATCAATGAGTCTTTTTTTTTTTTTCTCATTTGATTTTTTGACTTTTCTTTCTTATGGGCACTCACTGGTGGCTTTTACGCTCAAGAGTATGGAAAACCAAACCAGAAAAGCATGGAGACAATAAGGATGGCCTGGTTGGTGCCTCTGAGGTAGCCTTTTCCTAATGCCCGGACTTTAAAGAACTAGGGGAGGAACCGTGAAAGTGAAAAATGATGGTAAATGGTTAAGAGACTCAACATCACGTATGATATGCCAATATAGGTGAATTCCTCTAAAAAATGTATAAGAGACACTATTAGAAGTCTATAGAGAACTTTGATCACTTGTGCAGAAACTCCTGCAACAGTTTATCTCAAGGATGTGTACAAAATGAGATCATGAAGTCAATGAGGATGAGCATTCACAACGAGCTACGAACAAAGAAGAATGAAATCTTGCAAGCAGCATGAGAGGTGTTTATATGAGTCTTAAATACAGATATGACAAGAATCAATGACTAAGAGATTATAGCATCCAAGTACGCATTAAGCCAATCACTTTCACCCGCTCAAGTAATAGGTCACACCCTAGTGACTGAGTACTACACCCAAGGTCTTTGTAAGGAACTAAACCTAAGAAGATTAAGGGGTTTTGTAAAAATATCAGCCTTTGGATGCTTAGTGGGTACATGTTCAAGAACAACAAGGCCCTCTTCTACTAACTCTCGAATGAAATGATGACGAATGTTAATGTGTTTGCTGCGAGAGTGTTGGACAGGATTTTTAGAAATGTTAATGGCACTTGTATTATCACAGAAAAGGGTGAGAGTGTTTTGGTCTATACCATAATCATGAAGCATTTGTTTCATTCACAACATTTGTGCACAATAACTCCCTGCAGCAATGTACTCAGCCTCATCGGTCGAAAGAGAGATGGCATTTTGCTTTTTGCTAGGCTAGGCAACCAAATTATTCTCAAGGTAAAAACACCTTCCAGATGTGTTTTTACGATCATCAGCACACCCTGCCCAGTCGGCATCAGAAAAATCAGTGATTTCGGTTGTAGTGTCGATCGAGAACCAAATCCCATACCCCAATGTCCCATTAACATACTTAGCGATGCGTTTGACTGCAAGAAGATCAGACTCTTTCGGACAGGCTTGGTAACGAGCACAAACACCTACACTAAATGCAATGTCAGGTCGACTAGCTGTGAGGTATAAAAGACTTCCTATCATACTCCTATAAAGGGTAAGATCAACATCAGTACCAGAGGAGTCTTTGGAGAGGTGAAGACTAGTGCTCATGGAGGTGCGCATATGTTTGGCCGACTCTAGACTGAACTTAAACATAAGAGTTTTGGCATACTTGGTCTGAGAGACAAACATACTCGAAGGAGACTGTTTAATTTGAAGACGCAAGAAGTGAGACAACTCTCCCATCCTCATTTCAAACTCATGTGTCATGCAATTCGAGAATTATTTCACAAGAGAATCAGAAGTGGATCCAAACATAATATCATCAACATAATCTGAGCAACAAGAATATGAGACTTAGTATGTTTGACAAATAAGGTCTTGTCCACACTACCCCTTTGAAAATCATTATTAAGAAGAAAGGTAGTAAGTCTATTATACCAAGCTTGAGGGGCTTGTTTCAACCCATACAACGCCTTGTCTAACTTGTAGACATGGTGTGGACATTTTGGGTTCTCAAACCCTTTTGGTTGCTTAACATAAGCCTCTTCTTTCAAGTACCCATTTAAAAAGACACTTTTCACATCCCTTTAGAACAATTTGAACCCAAGAAAGCATGCATCACCAAGTAAAATCTGAGTAGGTTCGAGACGTGTAACAGGAGCAAACATCTTATCATAGTTAACACCCTCTACTTGTGTATAGCCTTGAGCAACAAACCTAGCTTTATTTCTAACCACAGTACCATTCTTATCAGATTTATTTTTAAATATCCACTTGGTACCTATCATATTCATGTCTTTAGGTCTGGGAATAAGAGTCTAAACTTTGTTACGTTCAAGTTGACCTAACTCTTCATGTATAGCATTGACCCAACTATCATCTAGTACGGCCTCTTTTATATTCTTAGGTTCAATTTACGAAACATAGCACATATGAGACACCTCTTCCCGAATTTGTTTTCGGGTTTTCATTCGGTTTGAGACACTTACAATCACATGTTGAGCCAGATGATTCAGTTTTACCTTTGCTGGTGGTTTGAACTCTGGACTGGTAGTGACAGGAGCATCAGAGATGGTGTCTCTTTGTGCACTCTTTGGACTCGGACTTGCCATTGCAATTGGTGCTGGCTCACTTTCTTAAGCTTGACCCTCTGCTTTTCCTTGACTTTGTGGTGCAATATCCAAGATTGGACGCTCACCATTTTCTTCCTCATGTATTACAAGAGTAGGAGAACATGTGTCATCTATAACCACATTGATCGATTCCATTAAAGATAAAGCACGTAGGTTATAGACACGAAAAGCTCTACTGGTGGTTAAATACCCTAGAAAATTGCCTTCATCACTTCGGGAGTCAAATTTTCCCAAGGGCTCTCTATCTCTGATAATGTAACATTTACTCCCAAAGGTTTTGAAGTATTTTACATTAGGTTTTAATCCTTTCCACAATTCATATGGAGTTTGTAAAGTGTCGGGCCTTAAATACACACGATTCACAACATAAACAACGGTATTTAAGGCTTCAACCCAAAACTTTGGAGGAACTTTCTTCCTAAGGAGCATGACCCTAGCCATCTCTTGAACTACCTTGTTTTTCCTCTCAACAACTCCATTTTGTTGGGAGTAATAGGGGCAGAAAACTCATGCTTAATTCCATGCATATCACAAAAATCCGAAAACGAACTATTTTCAAATTCACGACCATGATCAGTTCGGATTCTTATGATACGCCCAGTAGAGACACCTTGTTCATTTTGGATTTTAAGGACTAAGGACTAGAAAGCATCAAATGTATTAGATTTTCTCTTAAAAACATTACCCATGAAAAACGAGTGTAATCATCAACAGTTAAAAAAATATATCTTTTACCTCCAATGCTTCAGTACAAGTAGGTCCCATAAGTTCCATATGAACTAGTTCAAGAGGATGTTTGGTTGTGAAGTTGTTCACTTTTTTTATGAGGGGCACAAGTTTGCTTCCCAAGTTGACATGGCCCACACACATGGTTCACATTCTTATCCATTTTGGGTACTCCCCTCACAAGCTCTTTGTTGGCTATCTTAGTTAGATCTTTGAAATTCATGTGACCTAATCTTTGATGCCACAGGTCAAGATTACTTATGACAGCCGAGTGGCAAGTAAGATCATTAGTGGTAACAATCCCATAGCAATTATCAGATGTGCGAACCCCATGCATGACATTATTTCCTTTCTTATCTAAAATTTCACATTTATTTTTTAAAACTAATACTTCATGATGGGAATCACACATTTAACTAATGCTTAAAAGATTAGCTTTAAGGCCATCAACAAGTAAGACATTTTCGAGCTTAGGAAGACCGGCCACACTTGTAGAGCGCTTACCAATGATTCTAGAAGTGCCACAATCTCCAAAGGTTACAATTCCTCCTTCATATTTGTCAAGAGATGTGAAGTAGGATTTGTCCCCAGACATGTGACGAGAGCACCCATATCGAGATACCACATGTGTAAGCCACGTGCTTTCAGTGCAGTGTGAACAACAAAACAAGTTAAGTCACTCTTTCTCACCCATATCTTTTTGGTCTTAACAGAAGCAAGACTGACAGTCTTGGTAAATGTCTTAGCATTGTGAACACCCTCATGAATCTTGGTATTCCGCCTAGACATGTAAAGTTGTCTCCTAACCCATGAAATATTAGAATTTCTAATTTTTTGACACACCTTACCAAACAACTCATAACAATAAGGACAAATATGGCCATACCTACCACAATGATGACACACAAAAATAGGTTTTACCTCTCTTTTGTTGATCTTACCCCCTTTAGGTTGATGAAGAGAGGGATCACCTTGAGTTTTCCCTTTGCTTGAGTCTTCAGGTCATGTGATGTAGAGGCCTGTCCCTTTTGAAATGTTGCATCACCATAGCCTATCCCACTTTTTTCACAACTCATCTGTTGAGACCCGATGATGTTTTCAAGTGTCTTTGACCTTTTGTTCCATATATTAATCGTGGCTCTAGGAACTTTAAGTTCTTCTTCGTTCTGACCAATTAGTTCTTCCAAAGCAGCTTGTGACATCTCAAGGATTCCAATCTTCTCCTCATAAGTGGCATAGATTCTCAGAAGTTCATTCCTTTTGGTTTCACAAGATAGAAGTTTTCCACAAAGGTCCTGCCTGCCATTGGAGATCTTGGTAACATCCTTTTTTGTTGCTGCAATCTCTCCCTTTAGCTTGATATTCTCGCTTTCACGTGCTTTGAGCTTGAGAGTGAGTTTGTCATTGATCTTGGACAGATTCAGAGATTCGTTGTAAAGCTTTTCATAAGCTTGTTGTAGATCATCACCATCAATCTCATCATTGTCTTCCGAGGTTTCATCATCTTTTTTTTTTGCTCCTCTTTCTCCTTGACCTCATCCAGTCAAGCAACTAAGGCATGAAAGTTGATGGATTGTGGTGAAGATGACTCTCCTCTTTCATAGACTTGACTCAGAATGTCCCATGCATCTTTGGCCTTTGTGTAGTAAGTAATCCGTTGTTGTTCTTCTTCAGAAATTGCGTCACGGATGGTAGTCAGAACTCTGTGATTGCTCGGAATTTCAGCACTTCCAACATCCTTTTCAATGGCTTGCCAACCTTCAGAGTCATGAGCTCTGAGAAACATCCTCATTCAGATTTTCCAAAATAAGTAATTACTCCCATCAAAGGTAGGAGCACGGTGCAGACTCTGACCACGGTGCAGATTCCAAAATAAGTAATTACTCAACTGGCTTTGGAGGAGGTTGAGTTACAGTAGACCAGAATGCCATATAAGTACTATCTCCGTCTTCACCGGATTCGGTTTCTTCGGGTTCTTGCTCTGACCCGCTTTCATCATCCTAAGTCACTGTATGGACTTTCGTTTGGTTCTTTTTCGATGGGCATTCAAGAGCAATATGACCAAACCCTTGACATTCGTAACATTTGACACCTTGCTCCTTCACAATCTTCTTCTCAGTTTTTGGAGCAACTTTAGGTGGAAAAATTTTGATTTTCTCATTACCCTTATCTTTTGAACTAGAGTCCTTGAAATTAGGCTTTTTTTTTAATTTTTTTTTGAACTGTTTGGTAAACATCGCCGTCATTTAGGACTCTAGGTCAAACTCAACCTCAGGGGTCTTAGTAGTCGCATGAGCAGTAGTAAAAGCCACACTATCATTTTGTTTTTTCTTAGAAATCTAGTGGGCTTCATAAGTTTGCAAATTTCCAACCAACTGATCAAGCTTGAGGTTCTCAACATCCTGAGCCTCCTCAATAGCTGTCACGTTTGATTACAACCACTTAGGTAATGACCTCAAAATTTTTTCAACAACTTTTGATTTAGGAATTTTTTCACTGAATGTGAAATAGGAATTCATGATGTCACTAAGTTTAGCATAAAAATCATCAAACGTCTCATCGTCACACATAAAAAGAGTTTCAAAAGAAGAGGTGAGACGTTGAAGTTTTGATCTTTAACAGCAGTAGTACCCTCGTGAATAGTTTCAAGAATGTCCCAAGCCTCTTTTGCTACCTCACATGTGCAAATACGACGAAACTCTTCTGGTGTGACGGAGCAAAAGAGGGAATTGAGAGCCATACTGTTTCAACTCGAGTTCTGATAATCGAATGCGTCCCATTTATCAAGTGGTTTGGAGATATCAACACTATCAATGGTGACAACAGGTTCACTCCACCCATAGATCACACAGTGCGAAACTTTCTCATCAATAGATTTTAAAAATGCCCTCATATGAGCTTTCCAATAAGCATAGTTTGTACCATCAAATAACGGAGGTTTATGGGTCGAGTTACCTTTGCGAATTGAATCCATATCACAAATCACACAAAATCACACTCCTATAGTTTTGATAAAAATAAAGAGTGACTCGCTCTGATACCAATTAAAAAACCTAAGTGATTCGTGATTTAGATCTAGATTAATTGCAACAATTAAAACTAACAATTTAAATCGTCTAGCACGTACGAAAGTGATTTAGATTGTTGCTTCAAACATAACAAATCGACACAACCTATTTTTACGAGGAAAAATCACAATTGGAGCACCTCCAATTGTGATTAAAAAATCACGGGCGAAATGACACTAATCAATCCACTATGAAAGAAAGAAAGAATACAAATTTTATCAAACAAATTACCCAAACTTTGACAATTTGTCGTCAACAATCTGTATCTCTTTCACCGCAGCCTTCGTCTCGGAATTGATCAATTTGATGTTGAATCCACAACATCCATGTTGAATAAACGACTGCGCACAACATCAAACTCCTTCGAATACTCCACGCTTGAATCTCTAGATTCCACCAAAGAAGAACACTCTCGAAGTTGAGCAATCGAACAACTCTTTGATGTATGCTTTGTCAAACCATGAGTTTAATACTCAATCAAACATCAAAGAAAACTAGCAAAATAGCCCTAGAAGAAAACCCTAGAACCCTCAAAGAAGATCTGGAAGCCGTGCCCTAGATTTGGAGCAAACTGCAGTTTTATAGCAGTTGGAATCGTGATCTCCGCTCGAGCGAGCGCAGGAATGGCCGCTCGAGCGGTGACACTAACACGCATGTTCCAAACCAAGGTTCACGCTTGAGCGCTGAAACTTACGCTCGAGCGTAAAATCACACCTCACAGTATTTTTGCAAATAGGCCAAAGTACTGAGAAGGTGAAAACTCCACTCGAGCGAGAAGACGAAAACAGAGGAAAAATTACAACTCAATTAAACTAAGCTTGCTCGCAAAATTGGCAATAAGTAGAGACCTAACATAGTGTATTTTGAGTAGTTCATTTATGTAAAAAATTATATTGATTAGATATCAATAGTCATGTATTTGATTCATATTTATTTTTAAAAAAAGGAGGGCCTATTTATTAAACTATATTTGACGTCTATTTCTTTAAGACAAATGTAATTCAAACATGAGACTTGATATGTACGATTAACCAAATTTTTTGTATGAATAATCTATTCAAAATGTACTAAAAATTGAACAATTCGGATACAAAAAAGTGAACCCGAAATGGACTTCAAATATATATGGATAAATTACACTTTGCTGCTTAAGTTTTATTATTTTCTCACTTTGATCCTTAAAGTACTTTTTTTTTCCCAGTTTGACCTTTAACATTTGTAATTTTTTTCCCTTTGATCCAAGAGTTAACTTCTGTCACCTTTCAGAAGGAAAATGCCACGTGGGAACCAGTGGCGCAACGTGGCATAAAATGGATAAATTACATTTTGTCCCTTTAAGTTTCACACTTTTTCATTTTAGCACTTAAGTATTTGTTTTTCACATTGACCTTAATATTTGTAAAAAAAAAAAAAAAAAATTCAATTTACTCCAAAAATGAATTTTTATCCAACTTTAAGACCCAAAACCCAAATTTTAAAACCCATTCCAATAATCTAAACCAAAATTCCAACTCCGTCTTTCTTTCTTCTCTTCAAATTCACCTTCAAATTCCCATTACTCTTTCACTATCCCCTTTACCCCAATCTCCATCAGTACTCTTCACCTTTATAGCCCATTCTCTAGCCATATTTTTATAGTTATATCCCTATATCGGACCAATGTCCATATACACCAAAGCACCCTTGTGCTTGGTTAAGTTTCTATAATATGTTTTTTGAAATTTTTTTAAAAACTAGTTTGGTCAAAAAAAAAAAAAAAAAAAAAAACTAATTATTTTCATATGATTTCTCTTTTTTAGAGCAAATATATTTTTTGAAAATTTAAAAATATATTTTTTAGTATTTATTTTTGCCAAACTTGTTTTTAATTATTCAAAAAATATATATACTAGCGTATGCCCGTGCCTAAAGGCACGGTGTAAATAATTTTAAAATTAAAATGCAGTTATAATTTATACGTATTATGTTAAAATTTATACAGTTTATGTCATTTTTTGATAAAGATACTGAAAAAATATATTGAAATATTTTGCTTGTATTACACGCTCTACAAAACTCAAATAAAATGACAACTCTCCCTAATCTTAATGCAAATTAAGAAACAAACATTTAAGATTTAAAGTTATATTGCATATCAAAATATAAAAGGCAGTAAAAAAAAGTGTAAATACTGAACAAAAAATAGAAATAAAGTTATACTGTCATACACCAAAAGAGTAGGTTAAAACTTTACAAAAAATGGGTTAAAGCTTTACAAAAGATGTGTCACTAACATGTCATACACAAAAAATTATATTGTCATATACCAAAAATATGTATGTTTTACAAAAGATGTGTCAATAACATGTCTTCAAATATGCGTTTGCCCAAACTTCCTCCTCATTACTTTCCAAAAAGTCTTTGTATCAACTTTTATGTATCCCCAATGAGGAATATGCACAACAATCTGGTAATTTGTGGAAACAAAAAAAATATAGATTAGTACATGTGTTGGAAATATACATGTCAAAATATTTTCAGATTGAAATTACCTTATTACATCCCCATCGAAGCAAGGTAGTCGTATTTCTCCTTTTAAGCTCCATAGATTTTTCGGTCCAATCCTACAAAAGTCCAAATTTCAAATTATTATTAAATTGAAATTTTTTAAAAAGTTATATAATCAACAGAAATAAATCTACGTGGTTACCTTCTAATAAAACGTCATTTAATCTGCATAGAGTACTACAGCAACACTTCAGGATAAACAATATTTGTAGTAGAATCCAAATTATCTTTAGGAGGGAGAATACTTATACGATCAAATGGTGTACATCTAGACAATGCCACATATAATTGCCCATGGCTAAACACTGGTATACGCAAATCAACCCCAACAAATTTCACAGATTGTCCTTGAGATTTATTAATGGTCAAGGCATATGCCAATCGGACTGGAAATTGACGTCTTGTCATTTGGAAAGGCATTTCTGAAGAAGATGGTGTCAAAGATATCCTTGGTATGAATGCCAAATTGCCAAACTTTTCTCCAGTTAAAATTTGAGCTTCAATTATGCGAGTGCCGCACCTAGTAACCATCAATCTTGTACCATTACATAGTCCATCTTTCGGTGCAATGTTTCTCAACAATATTATAGGACAACCCACTTTCAACTCTAACTTAAAA
Source organism: Camellia sinensis (assembly GCF_055761805.1). NCBI lineage: Eukaryota > Viridiplantae > Streptophyta > Magnoliopsida > Ericales > Theaceae > Camellia > Camellia sinensis. Next base: position 59,659,970 of record NC_138962.1, read on the forward strand.
GTTGGCAACCCAGGAGGATCCAATGAATTTAAATATTCATTAGGATATCTATTTGTAATGGTAGGATCAATTTCATTATCTTCAGACATTTTATCTGCTGCAAGATAAGTATATAATCTCCCTGGAAAGATATTCAACGCAGTAGTATTAATGTCACTGACATCATCGTTACGCGCAGATAGAATTGTGCGTTCAGTTAAAAATGTTAGGGTTGACGTCTCTATCATATTCAATTGTGGATAAACTGCAGAGAGTAATTCATTCAAATCTTGACATTTGTGTATTGTTGATGGAAGGTTAACGATTTCTTGAGGATTGGTCCCAATCTAAAAAAAAGTGAAATCAATAAAAGAGTAAGTGTAAACACAATTTATTAATTTAAAATCTATATAATACAGGTTAAAGTAGTGTTACCTCCATCAAGAAATTTGCAAAATTAGCATTTTCATGGCCTTCATGATTCAAGCGCATATTCAAATCCAAAGTCAAGATATATATATGCTTCCATAGAACAGAGTGTCTTAATGATGCATTCACAATTTGCTCACGAACTCCTTTGGGTATAATTGGTAAGATTTGTCGAAAGTCTCCTCCAAGAACAACAGTAATACCCCCAAATGGCTTTTCACTATCACAAATGTCCCTCAATGTACGATCAACCGCCTCAACACAATGTCTATGTTGCATAGGAACTTCATCCCAAATTATGAGTTTTGTTTCTCTAAATAACTCAGCTTGTAATGATTGTTTGCTAAACCCACAAAGTGAATTTTCCAAGACATCTAACGGAATGAAAAATGTTGAATGTGCAGTGCGACCTCCTACCAGTAACAGTGATGCAATTCCAGACAAAGCCACAGTAACAACGATATGCCCAAGGCTACGACATTTTAATGCAATCGTATTGTATAGAAATGTTTTCCCTGTTCCTGCACCCCATTCAGAAAGAAAACAGTTCCTTTATTTTGAAAAACTGAAGAAGTGATTGTATTATAAGCATTCCGCTGTCCATTATTGAGACAATCAATAGTAATTTGTGGATCTGCATGTTCTGCCTCACTCTGCAGTTGTTGATATTCAACTATCAATCGATTACCAACTACTGCACTCCAATTTGCAGTAGGTTGTGGCATGGGTGGGAAGTCAATTAAACTTTTGCCTGATTCATGAAGCATTTGATTCAAAAGATGGAGACCATAATCTTCAATTTGAGCCTCAGTTGGTTTAGAAATGACAAACAATGTACAAATCTTATGTGCAAGATCATCACATACATGCGTTGAAAATTGATTCCATAATGCATATGGATTTAGTGGAGAGCACTGGGTGAGAATAATACTAAACAATCTTCTCAATTGATATCCAATTTTTATGACTACAGCCTCTTTCAAGCATTGTGTCCATTCTTCATCATCTTCTAAAAGCCCCCTTGCAATACATGCTAATTTAAATGTATCATGCACAACATTATCGACTGTGCATAAAGACTGAAACGACTTTGGTCCTTTGACAACGGTTAGTAACAAACGTAGATAAAATCTTTCACCACAATTAGGGCTAGCAAAGTACATTCTACCAATTGCATATCCCCTTTCTCTTGATTTCCATCTCTTTTCTGACTTGAGCCAGACAAAATGTTGTGGAAATTCTTGATAAGTGAATGGACATTCATCTTCACTGGCAGCACAATATGCAAAGAAGCCAGTAAGAGTTGACATTTGTTGACCAGCTCTAGATTGAATCGTTTGTAATGACTCTTCTGGGTTAAAAACAACACGATGCATTCCAGGTAAATGAAGTGCCAATCGTACAACTGTTGGCATCTCTGCATGCAAAGGATGACCAAATATTCGCCAAGCAGCTTCTGGAGGTCCAATATACCTTGCATCAAGATATTGTTGAATCTCATTTATCATTCCTAACACCATCGTTGTACGATCATAACCTTTATAAATGTACTTATGTATATACTTGACACATCTCATTCCGGCACAAACTTCCACATTTATATGACAGTTGAAAAGTTTTGAAAGATATGCATTGTATGGTACGACATCCCTGTTATCAACTTCTTGCCCTCTTACAGTATGTACTTGACCATTATTGCGACGACGATAGATAGGGTATCCATCTTGATCCATAGTTGTTGTTTCTGTGAAAGCTCGAGGGTATCTCTTAGTGCATCTATCATTTTCCATACATGGTGCTTGCGAATTTCGAGCACCACATGGTCCATGTACCATACAACATTTGATAGTTTCAAAAAGCATTGGATCGTCTTTTGGGTCTGGAAATTCTGCACACACCAATTTGTCTACTTGAGCACATGTCCGAATTTTGTCTAGGCCTTTGAGAAATAAAAGTGCATGCATATGAGGGAGGCCTCGTTTTTGAAATTCAATTGTAAAAACATGTGCAACTTTATTTCCAAACACTTTATTTGTTTCTATCTCCTTCATCAAACATTTTCTCTTCAACTCAAAAACACGGGCAATTAAATCAGGACGATCAATAGGTTTTTGATATGGTAATAATGCTGAAGTAATTTTTGGCCAATTGGGATTTGCAGTCATGGTAAGAAAAATATCTGGGTGTTGGTTGTATCGTGTGATAGCCATTGAATCTTGAAAGATTTCAAACATATGTCTAGGACTACCAGTAAATGAAGATGGCAAAACAAACCTTTGACCAATTTGTCCAGGTCGCACATAATCTGGATCAATATCTGACAACTCTTGGTAAAGCTCAGCCCGAAGTTTCCCTTGATTAAGCTTGTAGTATGTCAATCGATTTTGCTCAGTTGCAGCCCAAGCATCTACCAAAAACTCTTGAAATAGTTTCCCACCTCTCAAAATTGTTGAATACTCTGTGGGTCGTTCAAACAAACGATAACTATAAAAATTCATTTGAGTAAGTCGATCAATTGAAGGTCGATCATACTGAACATTCCACAATTTCAACTCAGGTTCCCATCCAAGCTCACCATATGGAAATAATAGAACATAATGTAATGGCAAGTATGCTGGGTGACATTCATTAATTTGCATCAACTCATTATTTTCTCGGAAATGCAAAATAATATCTCTCATTCCATTTACCTCTGTTCCATCACCTGGTATTACAATTGCAATCTCATCTGTAGTTGGTAGGTTATACCGACGTCGATCAGTTGTTGAACTGTAATGAAGATGAGCAGGTAGATTGTGTCCTGCCGAGTCTAATTGATGTAAAATGGCATGAGCCTGGCGATATTTATCTACAAATGCATTGACTTGCAACAAACTATCCTGAATAGTTTTGAGAACATCCCTTCTCAAGTTAGGATTTCTACGATTACGAATTTCTAAAGCTGAATAAGGGTCATAGATATACAGCTGAGCATAACTCGCATCCTGCCCTGGTTGTGGTTGTAGTGATCCTGTTCGATGTCGCAATTCCCCATGAATTGTGAATGATGTGGGGCCCCTTCCACTGAGTACTCTAGGATCCAATGTAGCACCAAGACTCGTAAAAGCATTGGCTGCATTGTACACTCGAGTATAACTTCGAAAGGATTTTGATTGATCATTATTCCCATCATACAATGCCTGAAGTGGTGGAGGGGGTGTAATAAGTAAAGGTAGCCTAATCTTCCCTTCCAAACAGCAAGTTCCGAATAAGAGACGCTTTATAGATGATTTTGTCAATTTTTCATCCATCCAATGTAAGGCTGAACAATAAGGACATAATACATCCATCTTGCCAAGATAATGGCGGCAAGAATCTTTGTGTGCCCGGGCGCCAATTGATATACTCGTAGGTAGATCTTCTAATTCATCATCAGTACATAGATCTTGTTGAAGAAATCGATTTATAGGAGTAGACCTACAAATATTTGTGTATAAATAAAATTCTGTAAAACAAAACGGTATGAGTAAAAGTATGTATTGAAGATGTGAGGATCTGAAGATGTGCTTGAAGAAATCGATTTATAGGAGTAGACACAGTAATTTACCGATTCCTTTGTGAATTTGAAGATGTGCTTGGCATAGAAAACGAACATGTCTGATGATAGGTAACCATTGTTCGTTTTTGTGCCGACTGAGAATCTTCAGTTATTGTTTCCCACTCCAAGTGAGTGCGATCGCGACGAATTGGTGTTAAAGAACGTTGTCTTATTTGAACACATTCTTCTAATCCCTCTTGCTCTCGTTGCAAGCATTGAAATTCAATTTTTTCACGCTCTCGCCGTGCCCGTTGGGCCAATGTAGCTTTTGATATTATATTATCATTTTGTGCCTAAAAAGAAAATATTTTATCATTGAAGCAAACAATGTGAATATTTTGTGTTTAAAATGAAACTATCTTTTTATTTCTTCCCTTTCTCTTAATTTTGTTTTATATTTTATTTGTTTTATACCTTTAATAGTGTTATCTTTATTTCTTTTTTTCTTATTTCTTCCCTTTCTATCTTCTTATTTCCTCACTTTCCCTTTCCCTTTCTTTGTTTTCTATTTTATATATTAAATAAGAATTAAAAACCTATCTTATTTAGTTTCTCCTTTCTTTATATATTTTTTCTTTATTTCTTCGTTTCTTTTTTCCTATTCTCTTTATATAAGTAGCAACTTATGGATGGTACATTATAAATGCACATGTATCCATGCAAAATAAGAATAAATAAATTTGAAAAATACATACAAATAATAGCAAGTTGCAGGAAAAAATATTACAATCAACATAAAACAATAAATTCATTTTACACACTCATATATTTTAACTATCAAAATTTTGATTAGTTTTGCATCATATTTTTAAAAAAGAATATATACCACTTGACATGCATTTGTCATTCTCTTGCCGGAAGGAGCCATCTTTTCTTTTCCTTTAGACATTGGGTTGACCTTTTCTTTATCTTTTGCCTAACAAATATAAATAAAATATTGAAAAGATTAAAAAAAATCTTATATAATCTTATATAAATAAAATACATACAATGTTTGACTTGATTTTGTACTTACCGCACGAACACAGATAACATTAAGGTCGTGCTCATCACGGATGACCACACCAACATTTCTACATGGAGTTGTAGGAGGAGGCCTACAGAAATAGATTGCTCTCAAATTAAAATCTATATAATAAAGTGGTAATAGTAAGAGTAAAAAATTCAAAATTGTCTTGGGTAAAAGATTCTTTTTCTTTTTACCAATTTGGTGTTAAAGAAGGTTGTCTTGGGTTAATACATTCCTTCGATCTTTCTCTTTCTCGTTCTCGTCGCAAGCGTTGTCCCAATTGGTATGCAGAACATGGCTTTTGATTTTTTTCACGTTCTCGCCGTGCACGTTGGGCCAATGCAGCTTTTGATAACACATTCTCATTGTGCGCCTAAAATGAGAATATTATATAAGAATGTGCATAAAATGTGAAGATTAACTAACTTGCTTCCCTTTCATCATGTAATTTTTCTTCCTTTTAACTAACTTTTCTTCTTCGCTCGGTTAAGTTGTTAGTCATATAAGAACCAATGCATGTATTTATGAAATTTAAAAAGGAAGGGAAAAATAATTTGAAAACACAAAACTGCAAACTCACTATGCACGCACTTATTGATTTTAAGACACTACCCATCTCTTTACAAAATGTACGTTGAAAAGGTAAATATTAAATCATTGGGTACGTAAAATGTGAATATTAGCATGTAATGTCTTGTACTTTCCTTTTCTCTCTTCTTGTTGTTTCTGTTGTATTAAATGCATTTTTGTCTTTTTCCTTCTTTCCTTAAGAACTTCTTATAAGAAAAATAAAAATTAAAAAAAATTATATTATGTAGTTTCCTTTTCATCACATAATTGTTCTTTCTTCTTATTTTCCTTTTTCGTTTTCTTCTATTTTATTTTTATTATGCTATGTTGTAGATGCAACATATTTTCTCAATGCAACATATTTTTATCATACAAATAGACAAACATATTAAAAATTCAAATTAATGTTTATACAAATGCATTAGCATGTTGTACAAATGCTTACTTTAACATGCTTCAGAAAAACATTTCACATTCAATAAAAAGAATTGAATAAATTTTTGAAAAAGAAACTTTTGAAAAATGTACATAAAAAATAGTATATGACACTATGCAATTCCTAAAAAAATCTATATAATATTCGAAAAAGAAACTTTTAAAAATTGTTGAGAAACCATACCATGGGATGTGCATTTTCCTTTCCTTTGCCATAAGGAATAGCTTTTTTTGTTTCCTTTGATATTGCCTTGTCTTTTTCCTTTGCCTTTGCCTGTAAAAAATAAGTAGAATATATTTATAAATTATTTTTAAAATGATAAGAAAATACATGTCCAATGTTGAAGCGACTTTTAGGCTTACCTCATGAATGCGAATAGTATTAAGGTCACGCTCATCGCGAATAACAACATTAACATTTCTTTCTTGAAGAAATCGAACCTATACATACAAAAATTTTAGAATGATAAATAAAACTTTATACACATAAATAAGAAAATTAGTAAGGGGAGGTGATATTACGGTTCGGTGTAAGTCCCCATCCACCTATAAAGTATGAGGAAAAAAAATAATTAGAATAGTGATATTGTCCATAACTGTTGTACTTAAATTTATAAGAGAGGTACTTAAATTTATATGAAGAGAAAAAAAAAGAAAAAAAACTTACTTGACCAAAAATAGTGATATTGTTCATAACTGTTGTACTTCAGCCTAAAAATGTTTGGTTATATAATTTTAGACACAAAGAAACAAAAAAATAGCAATAATAAAATTAGCAATTAGCAAAAAATTGGAAATGAAATGTTATTTAAATAAAATTCAAATAACATTTAAAATGAAATGTTATTTAAATGAAATGCTATTTAAAATTCGAATAATAAAATTCAAAATTTTATTTAAATAAATAACTACCAGGAATAGAAAATACTTAACGGGTTACAATCAAGAGGAAAAGAAATAAATAAAAATATAAACTTCTAAGAAAAAGAAAAAGGTCAACAGATATCAGAGGCACGTGCCTTCTCTGTTTAGAATGGTACAATTTTTTTTTTAATTTTTTATAACAAAATGTTAAATACATTTTTTTGGATTAAGTTAAATACTCGGTGAATTTGATTAAAAACAAAACGGATTATGTTAAATACTTGCGTTAAGTTAAATACTTGTAAGTTTAATACATTTTTTTTCATGAAGACAACTAAAGTAATACGCACACATATAAGGATTGACCAGAATTTTTAAAATACAACATAGAATATTATATTCCCTTTAAAAATAAAAATAAATAAACTCTCTTGCCATATTACGGATAAATGTTAAAATGCCAAGTCTTTCATATTTTTCTTTTAATTAGGAACTGTAGATATTCACAAAATAATTAAATGAAAAATATTTATCATCTGTACATTAGAATCACACAGCAAATAAATATTACATTTGAATGTTAAATAAATTTTTCTGAGCGTTAGTTTAATTTTTTTGTTGCAGGAAGATCAACTAAATAAATCACCCTTACTTTCTTTTTAAATAGCTCCAAACAAACAGTCCATTCCCTCTCCCACTCTGTCTCTCTACATTCTTTGCGAAACCCATAATCAAACTCACATTTTCTGAGTCAACCCAGCATTTAGAATAGATGTTTTTTAACAATCACATTAAAATTAAAATGATAAATTAAAACTCGAGCACAATAATTGTCCGAATTTGAACTTTTCTCTTTCTTAACTGACTTCAATTTTATAGAGATGAAATTAAAACCCAAATTAAAACCCATTATAATCATAAATATTTTGAAGTTCACCATTTATGATTTGGAAAGTCCAAACATAAATTTATGCCAAAAAAAAAATTCACCACATAAGAAAGCCATTTTATAAGCAATAATGAATAATTATTTCATCAAGCAACTAAAGTAATACACACATATGCATTGACCTGAATTTTTGAAATGCAACATATAATATTATACTCCCTTAAAAATGTGAAAAAAAAAGGAACATAAATCTCTTGCCATATTACACAAAAATGTTAAAATGCCAAGTCTTTCAAAAAAAAAATTAAATGAAAAAAAAACAATCACTTTCTTTTTAGAATCACACAACAAATATATTATATTTGAATGGTACAATTTTCATTTTTATTTTTTTATAATAAAATGTTGAATACATTTTTGTGGGTTAAGTTAAATACTTGGTGAATTTGATTCAAAGCAAAACAAATAATGTTAAATACTTGTGTTAAGTTAAATACTTGTAAGTTTAATACATTTTTTTTCATAAAGACAACTAAAGTAATATACACATATATACATTCAACAGATTTTTTTGAAATACAACATAGAATACTATACTCCTTTAAAAAGGTGCCAAAAAAAGAAAAAAGAAAACATAAACTCTCTTGCCATATTACACATAAATGTTAAAATGCCAAGTCTTTGAAATTTTTCTTTTAATTAGGAGCTCTAGATATTAAAAAAAATTATGAAAAATATTTATCATCCTTTAAAAAGGTGCCAATATTTATCATCTTGCATACATGTGTGACCCACTAAATCATGGTTGATGGCATCTATTTTTGAAAAATAAAATTGAGCATGTAGAGTTCTTCAACTGAGCATTCCAGTGATTAGTGATGTGCTTGATGGTTTAGTAAGTTAAATAGAAATGAATAATGCCTTTTTGTCAAACAATCCTATGGGCGCCTAAGCCTAGGTTTTTATTTTGGAAGGAATAAATAAATAAAAGGGAGAATAGAAGCCCATATTACATCAAAAGATATCATCACATAACTAAGTAAAGGAGTCAGGACAACCAAACCATGATGGTTTTGATTAGTAAATTACTTAACTTACTCTCTCTCTCTCTCTCTCTATGTTCATCAAATTTGAGTAAAAATTTGATTAAAAGTTTGATCTGATACGAATACTCCAATCGTTGCTCTCATGGTCTTCTTCAAATCTTTTCAAAAAAATTCCAAACTTATCCTAAAAACCATCTCCTATCTATACTATTTTTTATGAAAGAAAACCATCTCCTATCCATACTCTATTTTAAAATTTTATCAGAAAAGATTAAAAGTATTATTATTGGATATTTGGTAAAAAAATTTGTTCATCCTTGATTTAGTGAAAATTTTGGATCTATTACGTTTTTCTTGTGTATAATAGCCAAATAATTTTGAGACCAACCTTATGTGTAAGGACCAAATTTGGGAGAATATTACTCAGCAAAGTGATATTTAATGTTGAGTCACAATCCCGCATACCCTCTGTCTGGCCCATGAGTCTAGAACATTTTTTAATGCTATTCTAGAATATATGGTCAACATTCTTAACCATTTAATGCTATTCTCATCCAGACTCATCATGTAAGTCTAACATAGTAGTTGAGTCACATAAACCAGAAGAAATATTACAGTAGTTGAGTCACATAAACCAGAACAATCTACACCAAGAATCATGTGACCTTGAGTTATTTCAAAATCACCAAAACCAGCATGTTATTGAGTCATTAAGTATAAATATAATCAGTTTAAAAATCAGTTTCGCATTACCGAGCAAAGTTCCCGGCTGAGATTACCGAGCAGCCGAGTTAATCATTTCTACCTCTGTTTGAAGTTCCTGTTTCACATGAAGCTCTGATGAAGGCAAAAGCTGAGGAAAAAAAAAATTGAAGAAGAAGAACAAAAATGAGAAAATACTCTATGAAAATGAGTATATAAAAATGAGAGACCCAATTCTATGAAAATGAGTATACAAAAATAAGAGAATACTCTATGAAAATGTGCATATAAGAGACCCATGAGAGACCCATATGAAGCATATAACTGTGCATATAAGGAACCCAGCATCCATATGAAGCATATAAAAATGAGAGACCCAATTCGGACTGCTAAGCATATAAAAATGAGAGACCCAATTCAGACTGCTAAGCAATGGTGAGAGAATACTCATATGAAGCATCCAATAACTGTGCATATAACTAAGCATATAAGCATTGGATAACTGTGAGCTAAGAACCCAGCATATAAGAGAAGAAAGGAAAGGAACCCGAAGCATAACTGTGAGCTAAGAACCCAGCATATATGAATTCGGACCCAGCAGTTAAGAACCCAGCATATATGAATTCAATAACTTTTGAATTTGAATTCAATAACTGTGAGCTAAGAGTGCAGTCTGTGAGCTAAAATGTTGACATGTGCTTGTCTCCAACCTTCTCAAATCAATTTGGGAAGAAGACAGAGGGTAAGAAGACAGTCTGCTTCTCTCAATACACACCTCAACTCTGCAGCAGTATGGGAAGAAGACAGAGGGTATGGGGGAGACAGACGGTATGGGGCAGACAGAGGGTATGCGGGAAACCTTTGATACATTTTGATCTAAACCATTGATCTAAACCATTCATATATACTTGGGATTAATCTTAGCCATTGGATCAAAATGTATCTCACATACATTTTGATACATTTTTCAAAAACCTTTGTGACTTATTATATAGATATATATATTAGCTCAATTAAATTTTAATATAGTTTATTTTCATGCAACATCACTACCAAACCGTCATTTTTTCATCTTGAATGATTATTTTGTTTCGACAGTAAATTAAGAAAATTACAATAATTAAGGGACAAAATAAAAAAAATGTGACTTAAAAGGGGCAAAGTGCAATTTACCATTTATGCTATGTGGCTGTTACGTGGCGTATGACTGGCTGCCAATGTGAAATTTTTAATTTAAAATTGAACGAAAATTTATTTTGAGAGTAATTTGAAAAGAAATTAAAATATTGGAAGCTAAAATGAGAAAAAAAAAAATGTTTTAAGGGTCGAAATAATAATAATAATAATAATAAAAGAAGAAGGTTTAAAGCATTTAATAAATATTTCATAAAAGAGTAAATTAAAAATGCACATCTTGAGATTTGCTTAAAAGACGAATTGCAATATGTGATTTTGAAAATTACATAATGTCCGTTGAAGTTTCTAGTTTCATATCAAATAGTTCATTTTAGTAATAAATCATCAAGTCAATTAGTAGTTTTTAGGGTAAACTATTAATAGGTTATAATAGTTGGACTTAATTCCCATCAAGTCCAATTGAAAATAAGTTTTAGTAAAATTGTCGCCAAAAATAATTTTTTTTGTGACAATTTTTTTATATATGTCTCTAAAAATTGATAATTAGTGACTTTTTTTTGTCATGAATGTTATAAATTGTAGCTAAAACTTACAATTAGTGACTTTTTTTATGACAAATTTTTTTCATAGGACCTATTAGATAATAAGTCCACTTATTGGGACCTACACGAAATTTTATTATTGTATAGAAGAGCAGTTAAGAATTAAATTTTTTTAGTTTTTTGTTAAACAAAAATTTCTAATAAGGAAATATTTATAATTTTCTAAATTACATCGGACAATCTGTATTTTAAAAAAAATTCATAAAATGTACTTGGAATTTACCCTTAATAAAAAAGATGAGTATTTGATAAATATTTGATAATTAATTTGGGGAATAAATTACACTTTGCACCCCTGCATTTTACACAGAATTCCCCTTTGGTCCTCACACGTGAAATCATAACAGTCAATCCCTTACACTTCTGGTTAAATTTCACTTTGGCCCTTACATATGAAATCATGACAGTCAATCCCCTACACTTTTGGTCAAATCCCACTTTGGTCCACACACAAGTGTCAATGTCCTCATTCTAATAAGAAAGTATTTATAATTTTTTAAATTATATGGGACAAATCGTATTTTAAAAAAAAATCATAAAATGTACTTGGAATTTACCCTTAATAAAAAAGATGAGTATTTAATAAATATTTGATAATTAATTTGGGGAATAAATTATACTTTGCACCCCTGCATTTTACACGAAAATTCCACTTTGGTCCCTACACGTGAAATCATAACAGTTAACCCCTTGCACTTCTGGTCAAATTTCACATTGATCCTTACACATGAAATTGTGACAATTAACCCCTTGCACTTTTGGTCAAATCCTATTTCGGTCCCTACACAAGTGTCAATGTCCTCATTCTGTTACTCCATTATTTAAATCTTTAATAGAATCCACTTATTTGACAAGAATATGATTACGAAATGAAGGTAAGAGGAAAACCATCATATTTTTCACCAATACACAATTTGTCCTACATAATAAGCACGTGAGAATTATATAATAAAATATATATATATATATATATATTATATGTTCGTTAGGGGTGTAAATTTGGCCCGGGTCGGCCAATGCCAAGCCTCGCGGGCTCCCGCCAAAATTTGGGCAAAAAAAAATAGGCCTAGGCCCAGGGGTATTCGGGCCTTGGGCGGGCCTGTTCATTTTTTTTTTTTGTTTTTTCAACCAAAATTTTATTATTTTTATTAAAAAAGACACTGGGTTTCCGGCGAGCCAGGCCTTGAGTGGGCCTTAAGTGGGCCGATGGTTGGGGCAACGGGTCGGGTAGGACTTCAAAATGATGGCCTAGGCCCAAGTCCAAGGGCTCGGGATGGGCTCGAGTCAGGGCCCAAATGCGCCTAAATGGGCCAGGCCCATTTCTGGGCCTTGGGCCGCGGGTCATTTTTACACTCCTAATGTTCGTATGCTGAAAATTGGAACAAAGAGACGAAAAAATAGAGTTTTTGAAATTAAAAAGAAAGGCAATAGAGAAATCGAAGAGAAAGGAAGAGAAATAGACAAAAGACTGTGTTACTGTGAAAAATAGAGTTTTGTGGTTCCAATTTATGCAAAACTCTAGTTTATCTTCTTCACAATCCGTGTTTTGTTTTAGTCTACTATAGTCATAATTTGTTGTAAATTTTAGGACAAAGGGATTGTTTGGGATGTTATAAATAAGTGCACTTTTTGACTTTTTATGAAATATAAGTTGGGTTTGAAGTGACGTGGTAGGGAAGTGATGTGACTTTTATAGGATAGTGACTTTTGACTTTTTGACTTTTATTAAAGATGCCAAACTTGGCCAAAGTGTGTATTGGTAAAAAATATGAATGATTTTCCACTCTTACCTTCATTTTGTAGTCATATTCTTGCCACATGATTATATTTTGTTAAAGATTTAAACAATAGAATAATAAAATGGGGACATTAATAATTGTGTAGAAATCAAAGTGAGATTTGACTAAAAGTGTAGGGGTTGACTGTCACAATTTCATTTATAGGGATTAAAGTGAGATTTGACCAAAAGTGTAAGTGGTTGACTGTTATGATTTCATGTGTAGGGACAAAAGTAAAATTTGGTGTAAAATATAGATATGCAAAATGAGAATTTATCCTTAATTTGGGTGTTAGAAGCTATTTGACATGTGTTGAATTAGTATACTTTTTAGTTTTTACTAAAAAAGCATGAAATATAAATTAGATTTAAAATGATATGATAAAGAGATAATATGATCGAAATAAAATAATTATAACATAAATAATATATTGTATTAAAATAACATGTATTATTTCAAACACATGTCAAACACTGAATTAATGTGTTTTGTTTGAGTTTTTTGAATTAAATTTTTTGAAAAATGAATTTTTTTTCGTATTTTTTTGTTTTTAGTAAATATTTTTAAATTTTAAACATTTTTTTTAAAAACTTTTTGGATGCATCTTACTTAGATGTGTTTAAAAAGTAAAATATTTATGAAAAAAATATTTTAAAAAAATTAATAAATACACAAAAATATGAAAAATGTATTAAATTTTCGTATTTTTGATATTTAATAAATTTTTTTAAATTTTTTTTATAAAAATTATACTTTTTAAATATATTTATATTAGGTGTGTTTAAAAATTAAAAAAAATTACTTAAAATATTAAAAAAATTCAACAAAAACAAGAAAATACGAAAACAAGTAGAAAATTTTGAAGTATAGTATTTGCGTGGCTAGCATTGCACTGACTTAAAAATTAAGCTGATTCACACACTCGCTCTGCACACCAAGTCAGCAATGGCGCGATCTGCAATGTAAACCCTAAAACCAGTATGAATGCTACTTTTCATATTTTGATTGTTAATTTTGTTAAAGTTTTTAGGGGAAAATCATTTGGATCAGAGAATTTGACTCTTTCTTCTTGTTTGTGTATGTTGTTGGCAGAAGTAAGAGGAGTGCATCTCTGATTACCTAATTCCCCTTCACTTGAGCTAATTATTCGAGTCACCCGCCACCCATCTGCCTTCATAAACAAACGAATTTTAACAGAAATTCGAGTGGGTTTGCACTCAATGCATACATAAGGTATTCGCTCTTCTTCTTTTTTGTTCCTTCGGCACTGCTTTCTCTTTTTCCTGATCTAGATGATGCTTTGGATTGATTCATCCCATATTTGAATATCATCAATCTTCTGGTTTAGAGTTTAACGGAATTTGATGCCTTTACACCTATTTGTTAGTTTAAAAAAAAAAAATTATTACATAAAATATTAAGTCTAATAAAATTTATGGATTTTCACTATTTTTTAATCCAAATCCTTATTTTATTTATTTGTTTTTGGTTCTTGAACTTAAAGGTGGAACTTTTGACCTTATGATTTTTGGAACGGGAGATTCCATGGAAAGCCCCCCACTAGTCCGGGTGGAATTTTAGAGTGATCTTAGAGTGATTATATGGATGATTGAGATTTACAGTAATTATTTCACGGTCCAACTCTCTAACCTTAACACTGTGAAAGGGTCATTTTTGAAAAGGAAAGTTCTAAACATACATAAAATTCATACAAAAAAATTTGACAAAAATGAGGTGACAATGTTATTATTGTAAATAAATCTATCTTCAATGATGTTTTGTTTTGAAGTGAAAGGGAGCCACATCATTATATATGAATTTTTTTGTTTGTATAACGTTAGTCTTTTGAAAAATCACTCTTTTCCACTATCAAATTTTATTGTCAAAGATATATATAAATTTTGGATTTGGCTTCTTTTAAGTTGGCCATCTCAATTTAAGAGAGTGTTTGGGCTTGGTAAGCCCATTTTGGAACCGATTTTAGTGATTCAAACCTTTCAGTTTTTAGGGCTCGTTGAGTAAAATATTCATGCAAAAAATTAAAATGATCGACATCAGTAGCTATATGTTTGAATCAAATTTGTATTATAAAAAATGAATGAATTTTTTGAAATTATATTTGTCATCTATTTTTTAAAAACAAATATGATTCAAACATATAGTTACCGATATCCAATCATCTTGATTTTTGCATGAATATTCTACTCAATAAGTCTTAAAAAGTGAACGGTTAAAATCACCGAAATCGGTTCCAAAATGAGCCTACCAAGCCCAACCGTTCTCTCAAGTTGATAAGACAATTTGAGAGAAGTCAAACCCATAAATTTTAATGCATCAAGGACAAACAAGCGTACAACACATTCTTCCTTCACCATCTCTCATTTATTTTAAAATTTTAAAATTTCATAACTTTTGATAAAGATGTCCATTTTTTTATTTATTTATAAAATTAGTATTTTTGAAATCCTTATAGCAAAAAACACCCATGAGTAGTAAAATTTCACTACAATGTAACTTTTCTTTTGAATTCATTTCAAATCTTTAAAATGCTTTAACTCTTGCTCTATATGTCTCTTTTTGTTTTGTTTTGTTTTGTTTTGTTTTGTTTTGTTTTTTTTTAAAGGGAAAAATTACAAAAAAAGAAAAAAGAAAAACAACAACTAGAACTTGGCCCTTGTAACAAAATAAACCCTAAGTATTTTTCTGTCAGCTTGAAAATAGGAAGATGGTTTAGATTACAAATAAACTAAAAGTTTAGGATTTAAATTGATAAAATTAAAAACTCATTTTTGCATCAGTTGTTTTACTTAATGAAAATAGATAGATGGTTTAGATTGTAAATAAATTAAAAAATTAGGGTTAAAATTATAAAATTAAAAACCTATTTTTCCATCAATTTTACTTAATGAAAATAGGCCGATGTTTTAGATCGCAAATAAATCAAAAAATTAGGTTTTAAATTGATAAAAATTAAAAAGGGAAAATTAGTGAAACATCTCTCTCCAACTTTGGGTAGTAGGAGAGGTCATTTTTTTTTATTAGCTAAGGTCCCTCGATGAAATTTATCTATGATGTCAAGGAAATTTTTGAAAATTCTCTGTGAAATTAGAGAAATTTCTTTGTGTTGGGGCGAAATTTCTCTGTTGAAATTTCTTTGTGAAAATATTGAGAGTCTCCAACTACTATGAAAATATTATGTGTCCTTTATCTTATAAAATCTTAATATTAGGAACCTTTAAAAAAAAATCCCAATTAAAAACTCATTTTGTCATAAGTTTTACTTAATGAAAATATACAGATGGTTTAGATTGCAAATAAATCAAAATATTAGGATTTAAATTGTTAAATTTAAAAACTCAAAAGTTTATTTTGTTACAAGGGTCAAATTTTAGGATTTTTTTTTTTTGTTGTAATTTTCCCTAAAATTTTTTATTTTTGAAATTTTTTCGTGAGATTCAAGATCCAAGACTCATGATGAATATCAAAATATGTACATATATAAATAAAAGAAAAAAGACATTAAAATTTTACTATGACATAATATCAATTTTGGAATTATTTCAAAACTGTAGAATTTCATAACTTTTGATCTACATGTACTGGATTAGCCCTCATCTAAAAACAATGCCCAATTGGTACACATTAATGTGTGTTTGTGAGGGGAAGATTGTGTACACATTTAACCTTTGGCATAGTGCACAAAGTGGTTGCCCCGAGATTTGAACCCATAACCTCAAGGTTATAAGGTTAGCCCTCATCTATACCTTTAAATTCCCTCTTCTTGAATAAGTGATAGTGAAATTATATTAAAACAGGACAATGAAATTTCACTGTGTAAGCAAAAAATAGGTACCTTATTTCAATTTGGGGGCTGAAAATCCCTGAGGGCTATAAAATTACTAATCATTTCACTATTCTTTTTGTTTTTGAATAGTGAAGTTTCTATCTTTAGATCAGAGAGTCAAATTTCACTAAATATGGATAGTGACATATGAATTTGCTTTCTCTCTCTCCCTCTCTCTCTCTCTCTATATATATATATGTGTGTGTGTGTGTGTGTGAAGTATGTCACATAAATTTACTATAATTGCAATTGATTGCCAATGTGGTTGACCACCATGCATTTGTAGAGTTTTTTTTTTTCCTTTTTTCAATAAAGGAGCAAACTTACTTTACTCACTGTTGGTGTAAAAAAAAAAAATAATAAATAAAAAGAAAGAAAGAGAAAAATGAATGATGGGAAGGCGACTTCACTTTTACCCCGGTGTTTTAAGGCTCAAGCACTTTACCACCCATAGTTTAAATATAGATAGAAAACCTTCATGTGGTTATGCATTATAGTTCAAATGTTAATTTTTTCTGTCCAAGTTGACGGAAATTGTACCATTCACGCATTTTAAGAGTTGGCATGAAAAAAAAAAAAAAATATGAAGTCAAAGTCAAATTTAAATGAGAAAATACTATATTGCCCTTCTTTTCATCTTTTTCATTTAACTTATGTCAAAACCCTAACCCTAACCCTAACTTAACAACCCCCTCTCCTCTCCCCTTCTGTCCCTGTCCATCCACCACCTCCCACACCTTCTGTACCCACTTCTTACAAATTTATTTATTTATTTTTGTAGTGGTTAGTGAAAAGTCAAAAGCATTGAAGTATATGTAAGTATATGTAATACAAAATATGAGGCCTCCTCTAATTGGGGGCCTTAAGCAGTGGCCTTAATAGCCTTATGCATAGGCCAACCTTGACATGTAAGTCATGAAGCACAGATACGGATATGAGACATTGATACGATATGATATGGATGCGGGAATATAACAAAACCTAAGAAAATAAGATATGGGTATGGCTAAGATGCAACTCAAAGAATGGTAAGAATCTATTTTTAAGAAATTAGGTACTGGCTCTATCCCATTTTCATAGTCCCTATTGAGAAATTTTAACTTTTTAAGGAGACAAATAATCATTACACTTGAATTCAAATTTTAAAGCATTAATTACAAAATACCCCTCTATTCTCATTTTTAAATCCTTTATAATTACTAGTAAGGGGCAATTTTGGACACTTTCAAATTTTAAGTTTTGACTTTTCAAAATAGACATGCATTTTGGGACAACAAAAAATGGAATAAGGGACTAATAAAATGGGATGGAGGGAGTATTAGTTAAGATCCCATAGCAACCCCTTTATTTTTTTTAGTAGGTCCTATATAAATTTCATTTGAATATCAACTACAAACAATTTATAGTTCTTGTGCTTTTTCTCTTCCACACTTGTACGCAAATTTATGGAATTGGGGTGGGTGCTGTCACGCCCCATCGGGTTTGTCCCGAATATATTTTGATTTGGGATGGCAACGGATCGGGTTTTTCGGGTTTTGCGCATGAATTCTTGAGCATTAATGCATCGTTTATTTGTTTGATCCCCAAAAAGTAGAACTCAGTTAAGATAAGTGACTTCATACCCATTAGCCTTGTCTCATCTCTCTATAAGATTTTAGGGAACTTGTTGTCAAAAAGACTAAGAGTGACCTTGGGGGATACCGTTTCTTCGGTTCAAGGAGCTTTTGTTAAGGGTCGTCATTTTTTGAATGTAGTTTTGGTAGCAAATGAAGTGGTGGAGTATAAAGTTTTGAGAGATGCCAAAAATGGACTGCATTGTCAGATTTCAGAGTTTCTACCTAAATATTTTTGGACAATTTAGGAACCTCGTGATTCGTGCCAAAGGCCACTTGTCCGTCATAACCAAAATCTTGGCTCAGGAACTTAGGTATGAGGGGGGAGGGTCATGAATTGAGCACCCCACTCACCCAATCAAAGATCGGCCTCTACTAATCATGATGTAAATTTATAGACTTAAGATGCTCATGTTTTGATTATTAATATACTAACTTACTATGTAAGGTACACAAGTATAGATTGCTTCGCTTACTTTGGAATGGATTTGATTTTATCTGATTTTTAAAAGAATTTTGAGTGCACACAACTCTAAAGGAAAGAAATGAGTTCATACATACATTTGATCAAAATCATCTCCAATGCAAATAAAATAACCTTCATCCACAGGCATTTAAACAGCTTATTTCGAGTAAGCACGTAGCCTCATGGTAAGATGGTAAGCATGGCAACAATCACACACATAAATATGCTAAAGCCAAAAAATGCTCACCTAGTACTCTGAGGTAAGCCAAAGAAAAAGAAAGCAATTAGAAAAATGCACGACTCTAATAATGCACATGACTAATGCAACACATACAAAAATGTAACTATTGGATTGCGACTCCTTAACATGACATATGAATTGATTCAAAGCATGCGGTAGCGCACGTATTCAAGTAAGTAAAAATGGCAATGATAGTATGATGAGCCAAATCCTAATGCTTGTGAAGATGGATGCAAATTATGGCAATGATAGAGAAAACATGATGCTATACAACTATAGTAAGCAAGTAAATAAAAGAGAGAAAGAAATGGAGGTTGGGAGACATACATTAAGTGTTACATATTCGCTCTCTTTTCAAGAGTTTGAGTACCCTAATTAACTAACTATTACAACCCCGAATGAAAGCTACTAATTATTACAATACAAGCAAATGAACTAATTAATTACATGAACTACTTAATTACAAACATAGATGAATTGGTTAACTAATTTAATAGAAAATACAAATTGAAGTAGCTAAATTAAAGGGATCAAAGGAGAGGCGGTGAATCATGTGGACAAGGGTGAGAATCCTCCGGAAACCTCCACTGCTCAATGCCAGAAGTTGCTCTGTTCATAGTCTGAAAATGACTCTGTTGTCCACCAACTCCCAAGCCTTAGTGCCATGTGCTGTGATTGTGTGTAAAAAATTGACTTTGTGATAGTTACCATCATTGTATAGCAATAAATACTGATATAATGCATAACTACATTTGTTTTTTTGTTTTTTTAACAATCTTATTTCTAGCTTAACAAATTATTATTAGTAATATACTCTTTAGCTGCTTTTTTTTGTAATAGTTTGTGAAAAGTCAAAAGCATGGAAGTATATATAACTTAAAAATATAGACTACAAAATATGAGGCCTCCTCTAATTGGGGTCTTAAGCAATGGCCAATGGCCATAATGGTCCTTGGCATGTAAGTTATGAAGTACGGATATAGATATGAAAAAAAAAATATTTTTATAATTTTTACTTTTGTATTATACATAAACTCAAAGAATTAATGGTAAGAATCTATTTTTAAGAAATTAGGTATTTGTTTAAGATCCCGCAACAACTACTTTACTTTTTTAGTAGTTCCTATATAAATTTCATTTTAATATCATCAAGTACAAACAATTTATATTGCCCTTATGTTTTTCCTCTTTCCCGCTTGTATGCAAATTTACTTGTTTAATTATTGAAATTTGATTTAATATGATTATTATTTGCTTTCTAAAAAGTATAGATATGGATATGGGACACATATATGACACATTAAGGATATAGTAATTAGATAGATTCTGAGAAAGTATGGTAGTACTTTAATTTCACTATTTTTTTCTTCTCTAGAAAGTAACCAAAGCATTGAATTTATTTTTCTTGTATTTATCTTAACAATTATACTCTAATGCTATGCAAAAATGGAAATGCCTCCTGTCTAGAAGTATCTGTGATTTATAGCATCTAAATTCTACGTGATAGCATCTACAAGAATAGCATTATTAATTGTTGTATAGTAAACAAATTGAATAGAATAATAGGCAGGACGCTTTCTTTAAGATTGTAATTTCCCCTCTGTTATGCAGAAAAGATTATTGGAAATTTTATCTCCAATATAATATGCCTAATCAAGAAAACAATCCTAATCAAGAAAACAATACTAAGGTTGTGTTCCTTAGATGTTTTTCCAACAAAAACCTTAACCCATAAAATATGAAAGATGCTTTCCCAACAATATGAAAGAAAACAATACAAAGGCTGATTCCTTAGGTGTTTTTCCAACATGAACCTTAACCCAGAAATCCAAAAGAAAACAGACAGAAAAGAAGAGAGCATACATCTAGGCTGTTTTCAAGAACCCATTATAAAGAACTAGAAGTTCCATCTCATGGATATTCTCAAAGGAGGACTTCCCATAGATAGAAGCTTGAAGAAATGAAGAAAGCACTCCTCTATTTGTAGAAGGTGAGAGCTTAATAAATACTCAAGATTTCAATGTGGGAAACAAACAAATAATTTGAACCTAATTTCTTTTTGGAAAAGTGAAAAATTGGATTCCCTCCAAAAGTGAAAAGTGTAGAGATGCTTTAAGATTCCAACGTGGGAACCAAGCAAGAGATGTGTAGAGATTATTGTTATTAGTAAATAATATGCAACATAAAAACATAATATAAAATGGTGTGACACTTTGTGGTTTTATCATTTCAACAACAACAACAAAGAAAAACCCTATAAGTTGGCTTAAACATTAAAAACAATGCCACTTCCATGTCATTATAGAAGAGATACTATATATTTTCCAATATAGAACGCATTTCCTATAAATACATTTAACTTGTATTTTGTAATTGGTGACAACAAACTTTGGCGAATGAATGTAAAAATAAGGTACACAAATGGGGAACAATGGTATACACATTGAAAAATCAAATATGGTCGCCCAACAATCTGGCTGACTTAGGTTTATCCATTTCAAATGAAAGATCCATTAACCATTCATATAGTTTCAAAAAATGCCACCAGTATATGGTGATTTTGTTAAAAAAAAAAAAAAAATGGAAATGATATATTTCCTGTACATGGCTGACTGTTTTAATCCATCCTTGCTGATACTGTTTCTTTTTCTTATTTGAACTTCTCTGGTACAAGTTCAGTGTTTCTCAATGATGGCTGAAGTAGCAGCAGCAGCAGCTGCAATGGGGGCACTGACCCAAGCCAAGACAGCATTCTGGGCTCCAATTGTGGACACAATTGCCTCTTCAAATAACATGGAGGAGATTTACACAGCATTAAAGGAGGCAATTGCAATGTTAGGTGCTAAAAGGGATGATCATCAAAATGAAATCCAAAGACGAAAGATAAAGATGCCTTCTAAAACTTATGATCAATGGATTCACAGAGTTATTAAGACTGAAGAAGAAGTGAAGAAACTACTAGCCAGATATGACAAACAAAGTGAAAGCTCACCAATAATTTGTTTTCTTCCACGTTCAAATTTCAGCAATGAGATGAAAAAAAAGGGTGAGAAAGTAATCAAACTTTTGGAGGATAGCAATCAACTTGGGAGTATTTTGGTTGATCAACCACTGGAACCTGTTATCAAGCTGATAGCACCAAATATAAAAAAGTTTTCAACACTTCAAATGCCACTAGAAGATACATTGGATTTGCTGAAAAAAGACAAAGTTAAAGGAATTGCAATCTCTGGAATGATGGGGACTGGGAAAACAGCCATTATGAAGAACTTGAACAATCATGAAGAAGTAGCCAAAAGATTTGATATGGTCATGTGGATAAAGGTTTCAGCAGGGGAGGGCAATGAGAATTTGGACATGAGCCAGTTGCAAAATGTTATTGCTAAAAGGTTGAAAGTGGATATGGAAGGCACCAGTGATTCTGACGACATTGCCAAGAGAATATCAAATGAGTTGAATGGAAAAAGGTATTTGCTACTTCTGGATGACGTTAAAGCAGACCTTGATATACATCCAATGGGAATCCCTCCTTGTGAGAATGGGAGCAAGATAGTATTGACAACTAGAGAGAGCCATATTCGTTTCCCAAGAGTGGATAGGGTGGTCAAGGTGACATATTTGTCTCCTAAGGAATCATTCAGAATGTTTCAAGATGTAGCAAATTGCCCAAAACTTAAAGATGATCGTGAAGCAGAGGCATGTGCATGGAAAATAATCAGAGAGTGCGGTGGTCATCCACTTTTAATAAATATAATAGCAAGTGTGTTCCAAAAGAAAGACTTGAAATTATGGAGTGAAGGATTTAAAAGCTTGAAAAGATTTTCAGAAAAAGGTCAACATGAATTGAAAGAATTGAGGAATGTGATAAAATTCTGTCACGATGATCTGGAAGATACTCAAAGGAAATGCTTACTATATGGTGTGTTATATCCTGAAGAAAAGGACATTTATATAGATTGTTTGTTGGAGTGTTGGGAAGCTGAAGATTTCCTTGGTAATGGTGGTGATTCAAGAAAGGCATATATCGACGGAATTCATATATTGAATAGCCTTAAGGACAAGTCATTACTCGAGGAACATAAGAATCCAAAATATGTTACGATGCACAAATGTATCAGACAGGTACTCTTATATATCTTGTCAGATGATCCTAACTATAAACTTTTGGTGCAACAAATGCCCCCAGATGCAAAATGTTGGAGTGAAAAGATATGGATCTCTTTGATTGGTAAGTTTGACAAGTTGCCAGATTGCCCAAATTGTGGCTCGCTCTCCACACTCTTCCTACAGAAAAATTGGGCTTTGAAGAGTATTCCTGCATCATTCTTTGAGCACATGACAAGTCTCAAAGTTTTGGACTTGCTTCATACCGGAATTGAGTTATTACCATCATCTCTATCAAAAGTGATCGGTCTCAAAGTGCTCTATCTAAACTATTGTGAATATTTGATGGAACTCCCTTCTAGTTTAGAAAAACTTGAACATCTTGAAGTGCTTGATATCCGGGGCAGTGGGTTCAGTAATATACCATCTTTTATTGGAAATTTGAAGAGTCTAAGGCATTTTCGAGTATCCTTCGCCAAATGTGAAAGTGAAAATGATACTAAAGAGGTGGAGTTTAATTGCAATATGATTTCCAACCTTTCTAAATTGGAAGAATTGATCATTGATGTGAAATCACCGAGACACCAATCCAATAAGGTGGTAGTGACTATCATAAAAAATGTGGTTACTTTGAAAAAATTGACAAAACTTCAGTTTTGCTTTTTAAATGAGGAGGTTGTAGATGTCATTGAGGTGGGTACTCCTACTACTTATCTCCGAATCAATTTTCCTGAAGCAAACATTCTTTACACTTTTATTGAGGAAACCCGCTCATGGAGAAGCATCCAAGACATCCGGTCATTTCAATTTTTCATTGATTGCCCTAACTCAAAATACCCTTGTATTCCTAAATTTTATGAATATGAAAGGTATGTTAGATATTGCAATGGTGAAGGCATCAATCATCCAATTTTTGAGGTCCTTGCAAATGTTGATGCATTCGATTTGGTGAACAAGAAGGACATCAAGCATCTATCAGACTTGGGAATTCCAAGCATGAAAGAGGTAAGAGGTTGTCAAATTGAAAGTTGTACTGCACTTGAAACAGTCGTGGATAGTGAAATATTGCCCAACGTAAAGCATTTATACATGAAGAATTTACCCAAGTTGCAAAGCATTTGGAATGACCGAGTGGATCCAGCTACTCTAACCAAACTGAAGACTCTGGTTTTGAGTAGCTGTCAAATGTTGAGAATTATTTTTCCTCTAGTTGTGATTCAACATCTTCGTGAAATTGAATGTTTAAAGATTGAAGACTGCCCAGAAATTGTGGAAGTGGTTGAGCAATCTGCAACCGCTGGAAATCAGGAACTTCTGCCAAAACTGAGGAAAGTAGTACTTTGTGGCCTGCCAAAGTTGGGAAGTATTTGCGCAGATAATTCATTGAAGTGGCCAGCCTTGGAGAAGCTTAACATTCATAACTGTCCAGCCTTGATCAAACTACCATTCGGCAAAGATAACGCAGAGAATCTGAAACTTATCCAAGTAGAAAAGCAGTGGTGGGAGAATTTGCAGAATCAAGAAGTGAAAGAGCAACTTCAGCAATTTTGCACCTTCAGGTAATGTTTTCATCTTTATAGTGTTTTTGTCAAAATAATTTGCAGAGTTTCCTGCCTAATTCTAAGCTTAACATGAAGATCCTAGATTATACAAACATGGTGTTCGTGAGTTGGTCCAACGAGCTTTCCGAGAGATCATGTTCAGAAGTTTGGGTTTCTATGCATTCTCCCTCTGTTTGTTGATACATTCCAGTGGTTGTGGAGTTCTCCTGCTTGGTTTGGTTTGCTTCTTGCTTTTGTTCTGGTTGTTCTCTCATTCTGTTTGGCAAGACATATATAAGAAATTAAAAACTTAAATATGATGATGAAGGCTTAAACTTGTTGTGTCATATTATTATTTATGATTTGAATCACTTTTTTGTGTTTGTTTGAGACATTTAAAAGTTCATAATACTGTTGCTCTCTCTCCATAATTATATCATACCATGATTTTTTGTTGTTGTTGTCCTTGACAATGAAAAAAACCCTGGAAGTTAGTTTTAGCCCAAGGGGAAAGGGGAGGGGATGTTGGGGATCAGTTCCAGGAATTTATCATTTGGTTGACTGAGTATTACACATTATGATTTGATAATCTCATTTGGTGAATGCATAATTCAGCTGAAAGTTCTGATATTTCATTCAATTTAATTACAACAAACATGGTGCAACATTATTGTGCAAATCAAGTGCAATTAAGGTACCATTTATATATATATATATATATATATATATATATTTTCTTAGTTCTTTATATTTTTCGTCTTAATAAGATTACATCTAGATGAAACTATTCTTTTAGAATTACTATTGTTCACATGATTCATATTATATTATTTTAGTAGTGGCCATTTTTTTAGATAAGTTGGTAATTTTTCTACCATAATGTTTGAATTTCTTCTAGCTTGCTCTGTGTATGAAACATGACAGGGACTAGTTGCACCAGCTAGATGTTAATATATATATATATATATATATTTGAATTTTAGGTCTTTCGCAAAGCTTAATTTGGTTTGGTTATAAAGTTTAATACTTTTGATTATTTTGAGCATTTGTAAGGTTTACATTTGTGATGATTTGCACCATCACTATCTCTTTATTTCGTATCTTACCTGTATTTGGTACATTTCACCATTTTATTTTATATCGCACGGGCAGTCACCCAATAAATGTTGTGTGTGGGGTAGAGCTTATCATATTTGAAAAATAATGGGACTATGTGTCACCATGCCTTATTAAAGTGGAAAAGTTTTCGTCATCTAAGTGAAACATGTGTAATACTTAACCTCCTCTTTTCTAATCATATGCAAGAGTACCATGTAATTTAATCGATCACATTGTATTTTGACAAAAATTAGTTCAGTTTTGAGGTTTTATTATGCTTTTCCCCATCTCACATGATGTATAACTCAACAATGTGAGTCATTTTGTTTGGCTAACTTTCTAATATGTTTGGATTTTAGATTTTGAATTTTTGCCAATGAAATTAATATATAGCTAAAAGAAAATGAAGTTTCAGCTTGTTTGGTTTCGTTTTTCTGAAAACAGTTTTCAAAAAATTCTACTTTCTTATTTTCCGTATTTGTTTGTTTTTATTGAAATTTTTTAATATTTTAAGTAATTTTTTTTTAAAAATTTTTAGACATACTTAACATAAATACACATAAAAAGTATAATTTTTGTAAAAAGAATCTTTTAAAAATTCAAAAAATACCAAAAATGTAAAAAAAAAATACGAAAATTTAGTATATTTTTCATATTTTTATGTATTTGTTAATTTTTAAAAATATTTTTTCACATTTTTTTTTGAATTTTTTAGATACATTTAAGTAAGGTGTATTTAAAAAAGTAAAAAAATGCTTAAAATTTTAAAAATATTCACTAAAAATAAAAAAATACGAAAAACAAAAAACTCAGTTTTCAAAAAATTTAATCTAGAAAATTCAAACCAAACTCAGTTGAAATTTTGGTTGGATTAGGAAAATGAGAAGAAAAATGAACAAATATTGATTTAAAAACTTTTTTTTGGGGGGGTTTACTTTTTTATAAAAAATTTGAATATGTTGAAGTAATTTATATTTCTAAATAAATCCAATATCTAAATATAATCTTAATCTTGTTTTATTTTTATTACAAATTTCTATTTTGAGGAGAGAAGATAAGAGTTTCAACAATATTTTTGTTTGTATATTCTACGTACATATTTATAGTAAGGTGTTTTTTTTAACAGAGTGTGTTACAATATTGTTGAACAGGTTGAGTTAAAAATTTCCGAACATTTATTTCTTATTGTGCATAGTTGATTTTTTTTTATTTTTTTATTTTTTTTTAAGTCTCTCTCATTCATGTACATAGACACATCCGTGTTTGTCTTATTTTTGTTTGTTTTGTAGATTGGAACTTTGGAACCATACATCCTTGCGTAACAATTTCAAATCTTGACTTACTCAAGGAAACAAAAAATAAAAATTCAAATCCGAAATGGTAAATCTATCTGATATGCCAACTTCAACTTTATTAGAAGGGCAATCTGCAAGAAATCAAATCATATATTAATGATTGAATCTTCCTACACTGCAGAATGAGGAACTTCAACTTTATCAATTGTTCAAATTAATTAGTCCTGAGCAATACTCCGAATGTAGGCTATAAAAGATTCCACTGATCTGTAAATAATCTCCTACTTTACTACCATGTTGTAGCATAAACTCATCTGGGTATTTAAATGATCTCTAGCTTTCAGGACATGTCTTTGTTTTCTTCATGTTACCAACAATTTAGGCAGCTATTATATTTTCAAATGAATAAATAGAATGAAGTCACATGCAACAAGAGAGTTTTTAAACTTCTATATTAATGGATGGAGATTAAAAAATTTCATTGCAATTGTTTAAAAAAAAAGAAGGGTTAATTACAAAAAAAAATCCAAGGGTTTTGTGTGTTTTTCAATTTAAACTCCAGAGTTTCAATTTCGACAAATTAAACACTGGAGTTTCATCCATGTTTTAGTGTGAACCTTCCGTCCATCTCCGTCCCACTTCATCTTTTTCCTTTTTTCAGATTCAAACCCACATGTTCAAATCCTTTGAAAATCTAGAAATTCCATAGATATTGATTTGTAATTATGTATCAATTTTAAGCAGTAAAACAATCCCAATCAAACAATCAAGACAAATCCACACAACAATTTTAACGTGGAAAAACCACAATTGGAGCGCCTCCAATTGTGATAAAAAAAAACCACGGGCAACAGCCACAAAACAATCCATTAAGAAGATATAAAGGAATTACATAAGTGTACTCTCAATTATCTAGCGAATCCACGCCTGAATTGAACAGACCCCTATGTGCCTCTTCCAATCTCGTCTTCACCTCGGAACTGTCTTGTCCAACGTTGAATCCACAATGCCAATGTCGAATCCACGACGATGAGTCACTCTCGAATCCACCAAAGCTTCAGGCTCAAATTCCCCGGAACACACCGAAGAACAACTCTCTCTTTTGTATTGAACGAAACAAACAATCCTTTAATGTATACTTTTCAAACCATGAGTTGAACTCAAACAAACATCAAAGAAACTAGCAAAATAGCCCCAGATATAAACCCTAATATCCAAGAAGAAGATTTGGAAGCATAACCCTAAAATCTGACTGAACCGCATATTTATAACAATATGTTCCGCGATCTCCGCTCGAGCGCAGGAATGGCCGCTCGGTGCGCTCGAGTGGACCGACGCTCGAGCGCGGGAAATTTCGCTCGAGCGGAAAAATGCAAGTCCCAGTACTTTTGCAGGCGATCAAACTTCTGGAACCAAACATTCTCTGCTCAAGCGCCTAAACCGCCGCTCGAGCGGACAAGCAACTTTGAATGCATTTTTGAAACTTCTCTGCAAGGCGCAATTCAGGTTGGATTCGCATCTAAAAACTCATAGCCTCACTGAAATAAATGAGCGAATAAAAGTACAACTGAAAGGAATTTTGTCAAACAGGATTGCCAATAATAAAAACCTGACACCCTTGTATCTTCCTCGTTGTAACTTTGTTTTGCCTCATTTTCACGTTGTTGAATTCACCTTATGGCTTAGTTTTCATTCTACCCTCATATGCCTTTTTCCACCTCTTTTTGCATGCCGTCGGAACTCCAAAAGTTGGCCAAAATTTTTTTTTCTTCCTCTCTTTGGGCAAAATCTTCTGATTCAAACTCACATGTTCAAACCCTTGTATCTCCCTTGTTGTAACTCCGTTTCGCCTCGTTTTTGCGTCGTTGGATTCATCTTATGGCCTACTTTTCATTTCACCACTCATACACCTTGTTTCATCTCTTTTTGCATGCCATCGAAGCTCCGAAAGTTGGCCATTTTTTTCTCTTTTTGGGCAAAATTTCCATATTCAAACCCACATGTTCAAGTTCTTGTATATCCCTCGTCGTAACTCCGTTTCGCTCATTTTTGCGTCGTTGGATTAATCTCATGGCCTAGTTTTCATTCCATTTCTCGTGCTCCTTGTTCCACCTCTTTTGACTTTCTTTTTTTCCTTCTCTCTGAGCAAAATTTTCATGTTCAAACCCACATGTTCAAACTATTGTATCTCTTACGTCGTAACTTCATT
Organism: Camellia sinensis; assembly: GCF_055761805.1. Taxonomy (NCBI): domain Eukaryota; kingdom Viridiplantae; phylum Streptophyta; class Magnoliopsida; order Ericales; family Theaceae; genus Camellia; species Camellia sinensis. The sequence goes on from NC_138962.1 coordinate 59,689,398, forward strand.
TCACCTCATTTTTGTGTAATTGGATGCACCTCATGACCTAACTTTCACTCCATCCCTCATATGCCTTGCTTCACCTCTTTTTGCATGCCGTCGGAGCTCCAATATTTGGCCAAAAATAAGATTTTTTTCTTCCTCCTCCTAGCTTGCTGCTATTGCTTCGTCATCATTATCTGCAAGATGAGGTGGTGGTGGTAATGGTGGCGATGCCATCGAGTGGTGATAGATATACAACTACCCACAAAAATCAAAAACTACTTGGTCAATGAGCATGTCAAGCATCATCCATTGCATCTCCGCTACCAAGAATATTGTCATGATAACAACAAAACAAAAAAAAAAAAGAAAAGAAAAAAGGGAGAATAATCTTATTTTTAGCCAACTTTCAGAGCTTCGACGACATGCAAAAAGAGGTGAAATAAGGTGTATGAAGGGTGGAATAAAAACTAAGTCATGAGGTGAATCCAATAATGCAAAAATGAGGTGAAACAGAGTTACGACGAGGGAGATACAAGGGCTTGAACATGTGGGTTTGAATATGAAAATTTTGTCCAAAGAGAAAAAAAAATTTGGCCCACTTTTGGAGCTCTGACGGCATGCAAAAAGAGGTGGAAAAAGGCATATGAGGGGTGAAATGAAAACTAATCCATGAGGTGAATTCAATGACGCGAAAATGAGGCGATACAGAGTTACGACGAGTGAGATACAAGGGTTTGAACATGAGGGTTTGAATATGAAAGAAGGAAAGATTAAGTGAGACGGAGATGGATGGAGATGGACGAAGGGTTCACATTGAAACACGAATGAAACTCAAAGGTTTAATTTGTCGAAATTGAAACTTTGGGGTTTAAATTGAAAAACACACGAAACCCTGGGATTTTTGTTGTAATTAACCAAAAAAAAAAAAAAAGAGTCGACAAAATCTATATATGAATTTGGCCTTCAAGGAAGACAAAAACCTTGGGCATAAACATGTATTACTTGCCAAAATAAATTGAACAAAATTATTGACAGATTTCAAATAACAAGAAAAACAAGAACATCAAATACGACACTACAATAATTACTGTTACTATCACAGCCACACAAGGAGATAAAAAGCAGATAAAACATCACATCCCAATATTGTATTTAAAAACATTAAGGCAAACATCAATAATACAAAGAACCTAGCCAACAAGCTATGAAGTTTTAATCTGATCAGTTTTCTCTGAAGATTTATTGGTAATTACGTTTACAAGTTCCTCAGCTTGAGCTCCTAAACACCATTGGATCGATTTTTCCAATCTCCTGCCACAAGTGCCTTCATGAAGCTTTCATAACCTATCACTCACCAGACAAATGGAAAAAATGACAAATAATGTCATAATAACAAAATAGGTTAGTAAATGTTATGTTTCAGATTTGTAGTGAACCTAATTTATTCAAACTTCTTGTAAAAGTCTAGTTGGAAAAAAAAAAAAAAAAAAAAAAAACCAAACAAACAAACAAACAAACAAACATGGCTGAGTGAATAAAATTGTTTTTCATGGGTGGAGTTCAATTAGGTAGTCAAGCACAAGTAGTTTATTTAACTAAGCTTATGTTGTGGTTGCAATCTGATGGCACGTTTAAATAGAGAACACAGACTACTATTCGCTATTTAGGTCTCTGAGAGAATGGTAAAAAAAATCTTATAGTAGATAAGTAAATAATCTCTCTATATCTCATAAATGAGAAATGATATGAGAAATTACCTGATTGTTGAAAACCATTTGCTTTACATTAGTGCGAATATATATCTTTAGCTAATGGGCCTATCAAATCTTCATCACTTTCAAATTCTTTATAAGCTGGACGAGTTTTGTTCCTTCACTCTAATTCATGCCACTTTAATGCATCCCACCACTCTTTCTCTACTTTGATCTTCAAATTGTCACTAGACACTTCCATGGCATGAAGACTTTTGAGCTTTGGACAATTATAAACAATCAGACTTTCTAATACTAGACCAATGCTTAGGTCGCCAGAAATGGTAACCAATTCAGGTAAGTCAAGAAGTGACATATTGTTCAAGTTTTGGAGAACATAGCTGGAGGATTTGAAGTCCAAAGATTCCTGACTTACTAGGCTCTTGACTATGAAGTTGTTGGCTTTTTTGGCTTTCGAGGGCTAATAGTGTAATTTAAGCGTGCCAGCAAAGATCAATTAGTTCTTACAGAATTTTAATTGCCAACCAATTATCAGACGATTGTGTTGAAGTTCTTTTAGCCTCAATGAAGAAAATTTTTATTGGTGGCTTGTTTTAGGAGAAATTTATAAGCAATAACAAGTACAATTCAAAAATTGAATTTCATTAAGTAAATCAGAACTTATAATGGAATGACCTAGCCTTGAAAAGGTTTACAACGACTATTTGAAACTACTCCTAGGAAATAAGGTGCAGTACAGGAATTGAAGTGCGAAAATGTAAAACTGGAAAGAAATATGAAATAGATAAACTGGTTTCTGGATCTGAGTCTAGGTCCCTCTATTCTGGGGCCTTCTCCTCTATTTATATTCTCCAATGGTAATCGTCGAAGTGGGCTTCCAACCATCGAAATGCACTTTCATGATCTCTGGTTATGGCCCTGAACAATCTGCTCCCACGACGCCTTCTTTGCAGTTGGGCTTCCCTCTTGAATTTGAATTTGAATTGTGAGTAACCGTTGGACCACGTCACTTTGCGCCTTCTAACTGCTTCCATGCGAGGCAAACTCACCATTACCAATATGAACTGCCGCGTGTCCATCGCCGGTTGGAGATTTGCATTAACTCTCCAAATTACCCTTTTTGCACCTCGTGTTAAGCTGTGATTAGCTTGTACAAAATATATAACCAACATTACTCCTTGCATTAATATACCAATACTTGGGTCATATTAGTGGATCAGTACACTTTATCCACGTCCTAGGACGTGCATGGACTTGGTTGAAGTATGACCGTCTTCTTAGAAATGAAGCACTGAACTTCATTAAATCCTTTCTTACGCTTTGAACATCCCCTCCATTATCTGTGAATACGAAGAGACTGATACATCTTCAATGGCCAATCAAGCCTTCTCTTACATTGATCGAGCATACGAGGAGATATTTGACAATGATGACTGACCTCGAAAGAACCTTCATGCATTTATTGGCCACATTTATCCGTTCCCATTTACACAAGTTATGGAAGCTTTTGCACCATATGAACCTCTGGACCAACCATTTGCATAAATGGATCTTGGAAGATGTTCATATGCTCCGAAACTCTCTGCATGGGATGAAGCTGCTTCATTGTCTTCTAGAAATACTGGCTGGGATGCTTGGCCCATACCCATTCAACTTCAAACAAGAGAACGAATCGACCATCGATTTCCTGGATTTGATGATCTCACTGCAATTCATCCCTCCGTGCACAGTTCTGTAATATATCCATACGCCCCTTCGATCGCCTTCGCAGTCTCGAAGACAACTTGTTTTCGGCAAGGTATACTTCCACCTTGCCGTCCAGAATAGTGCGAAGGACTCCACACCCTGTTGAAGCCTTGGGAATCAATCCTGTACTCTTAGCCAAAAAAGAAAAACTTTGCTCCTCTGATTGGCTAGAATGTGTGAACAAGTTTGAGTTCCCACCTTCATTTGGAGAGGACACAACTGCTCCTTCTCTGCCCCCCCAATCCTGACTGGATTGAAGAACTAAAACTCACCCTCTTCGAGAGCCAGCATTTTGCTCCCTACCAGGCTCCAGTTCCTCCTACTGCTTACCAACAGTATAGAGCCCAAACTTTGCTTGCCGCTTTCCCTCATTTATCCTTTGAGGTCCTTCGAGATGACATTCCTCACAAGAACTTATTATGGTCCTGTGATATTATCTCTCGAAGCCACATCCTTAACCCTGTGGCCTAGGCAGAGCTCTATACTTTCTTGGATCAACTTCCACTTCTACTTAACTAGTATACAAATGCTTCTATTACTAGTGAGTTGTTGGGGAACACCTCTGTTGCTCGTATTCAAATTCAGTATGAAGCAGAGAATCTTCTTGAAGAATATGAAAACTTCAAGAACCAAGATTCAGAGTACGGAGAAGATACCACTATAGGCAATGCACATGGGGAAGTAGAAATGGATAAAACGGATAAGGCTCTTAAACAAACAAAATTTGAAATGAAGGCCTAGCAACTCTTCTTCCAACTAAGGGCTCATCAGTTAGATAAACCAAATTTAGATAGGATAGAAGATAGGTTAGAAAAAGAGTATGTATTTACTGAATTTTGTTGGACAAAGTTTCATGATCTTGTGACTTTGTCCATTCCTTAGTTTTATGAAATTGAGAATGTAATCAAGTAGGTTTTCCTAATATAAATATTGCATATCAATAAAACTGGGTTCTTCAAATCTCATCTGTCATGATCTGGTTTTATATTCCAATTAAATGATCGATTGCTTGGCGAATATGACTTTATTCCTTACTCTGTCTATGTAATCTGTGAATAACAGCTTCAAAGCAACCAACTTGTTTTGATGCCTGGTTTCAAATGCTTCAAATCATAAAATTCCTCATAGGAGTGATAGTATTTGACTTAGGTTTTCACATTCCAATCGTATGGCTAATATAATCTGTGTACATAACAGCTTTGAACTAACCAATCTTGCTTCGAGGCCTGGCTTAGGTGTTTCGAAGCATGAAATTTCTCTTAAGAACAACCACATTTGCCTTTGAAGGGTCTTATCTAAGCAAAAGTGCAAGATAAGTCCTTTGGCCCTCGGACTTTCTATATTACTTAACCAAGAATTGGTTCCATAGTGCTTATTTATGCTGAAAGAATAGGCAATGACCATATTCTAATCATAGGTCATTACAAAGATCCCTCAATGGAAATTTCCTTTGTTAGAAAGTCTAAAAGCATACCTCTAGGATTCTTGAAGTGAACAAATCTCAACGATGCTTGAATTTAAGGTATAAGACTGGCTTTGAAGCCAACTACCTATTTTCAAAGCTAAGCTAAGTATTAGAAAACTGGCTTCGAAGCCAACTAATCATTTTCAAAGCCAAGTTGGGTGTTTGAAATGTGTTTCCCTCCTTCATAAGGTCTCTACATACTGGTTCGAAGATAGTTTTCTTCTTTGTGTTCTCAGGGATTTAAAAATAACAGCCTTGATCACACATGGGTTAAAACTTGGGTCCATTTAACCCGTTATATTAAATTAGGAACTTTGGATAGAAAGGTTTAAAACCCCCTTTTCTTGCGCTTTATCTACACGCTTGTCCAAAGTTTCCCCCTTTCACTCAAGTTGCTCCTATCTGCAGCTCCTTGCCCTTCTGCTCACTTTCTTCTTTCAATCCCTCGCTAATGGCTTCTTCTTCCAATATACCAGTCGTCGAGTGTACGAGCCCATCTGTGGCTTTGAAAAGAATCATTAACGAAGAATGTGACAAATACAAAGCCGGTGACCGGTGTGCTATTGATGGGCGCATCTTTATTTCCCATCATCATGCTCAAGGAAAGTTTGTTCTTGGACCCATTTTCAGAGAAGCTCCTGCCCAACTCTCTGCTCTGTACCTGCACTTAGAGGATCAATGCCTCATTTACGAGGGTGGCCTTGATTGGGGAAGTTGGAAGGTGAACTGTCCCCATCGCTTCTGGCCCATACTGAGGCTAGAATGGAAGGAATGGTACGACCAAGTTGTTCCTGCCAGGACACTAGACCTCCAAGAACTTTGTCTACTCGACACCCTTCGACTAGCCAGGTTTTCCATTCCTAGAGACCCTTTTCTCATACCTGCTGCACTTTGTTTGGAAACCTAGATTTCAATTTTTTTTTTAATTTTGGTGTAACATGATGTCCCCCATTGTCCTTGACATGTGCCATATTCTAGGGTTATCACCCGTTGGTACTCCCTTCAGTCCTGATTATCCTGATCTTAATGTTCCCTTCTCTATTCCCCCTTTGACCTCTTCCTTTAGTGATTTTGTGAAGTCTGAGAATAAAAAATAAGGTCTTGTGGCCGATCGAGAGTTCTTTTCTCTTCTTTTATATTGGCTCTGCAAATTTTTATTTTGTACCTCCTTACAGAGGATTATGCCTGTATTTGCCCCTCTTGCCAAGGCTCTTGCTTCGGCTAAGAAGATAGCCTTAGATCCTTATGTACTAGGTCATGTATATAGAGCTTGCTCTCAGTTGTGAAAAACCTCTAGATGCCAACCAAGGAGGACCACTTTGGGTGTTGCAACTCTACTTTTTTGTTTACTTTACTAACTTACATTCCAGGTGCTTGAGATTCTTGCTGCAAGACCGTACCACTTATGGAATGAAGTATGCCAGAGTTTCACTCTACCCTTCTAGCTTTGCTTGTTACCTTACTTTCTTCCATCAACTCCCAGCTTTCCCTCTTTCTACTTTCTTCTGCCTTTTTGCGGCTAACACGGGGCCAACATGGCTGAGGACTTTCCTGGCTGACAGCACCTTCTCCAATCCCATTCATAGAGATATGTGGGCCTCAATTTTGATTCTAAGGGAACTCTACATTGGTACCTTGAACTTTCGAGCTTATAAATGTATTTCTGAACCCTACTACCCTGCCCAATTTACGCGAGGAATTCATGTCCCTCTCTGCAGCCAAACTAACCCCAATCTTGCAACTAGAGAGCTGAAAGTGCCAAGAACCATGCTAGATGAGGCAACTTTCAAGTTGATACAAGACTTGGTCAAATTCAGGTTCACTCCTTTCATCCCATACGGTAGTGCATTAAGGAGGTACCTGAATTGGTGGACAGCCAATATGGAAGTGCTCCTGGCTATCTCTCCTCGGAATCTGTTGGTAGGGCTAGATGTGCCCTCTTAAGATAAGTCCAAAGAGATTGGGACCACTACTATTGCCTCCACTGTCCCTGTCATCCCTGCTTTTACTCTTGCTGTCTCAGTGCCTACTACTGTTGCCTTACCTCATTTTCTTCCTCCAAGAATCACCAGGGCTACTTCGAAGAAAGGTATGCATTTCTTTTTTCCCTTTCTCTTTGTTTTTATGATGTCTTGCTTACTTACTTATAACTTTTATTCTTAGTGCAGGAGCTCCACAGGAAGACTTTCCTCAGAGAACTCAAGCTTTGAACATTCTTAAGGGCAAGCCGTAACAATAGAGGAAAAGAAAACTTTTGCTTGATCCTGAAGAAGAGGCACCTGAAACTCTTGCAGAAGAGGATGAAACAGAAAAGGAAAAAGAAACTTCACTTAAGAGGAGGAAGAAAATGACCTTTCTCCCTCTGATTTTTTCAAGGACCCCACTCATGAGGCATCTGCTAAGGCAGTGGAACAAGGGCAATCCAAGGAAATTATTGTTTTCCAGAGGTTTGAGAAAAAGAGGCAGCAAGAAATGCAAAGAGAAGAGGTTGATGCTACTGAAGCAATACAAAAGGGGACTACAAGGAAGAAACACACTGCTGAGCATTATATCCTTCGCAGCTCTCCAATCATCACCATTACAACCTCTGAAGCTGGTAATTTTCCTTAATTCCTTTTGATTCCTTATCTAGGATTTAGCAAAATTTAACATTTTCTTTTTATTTTCTGATATGCAGCAACAGTCATTCCTCATTTGACATTGGCTTCTTCAGCCTCAAAAGGAACAAGGAAAGCTAATACTGAATTGCCAATGAGTGTAAAGCCCATTCAAATGATACTTCCACTTCCTAGCTCTATACTCCCCATGCCTTCTTCTCTTCCCTTTTTGAAGCAAAGCATCCCACCTTCCTTATGCCCAGGCCTAACTCCATATCTGCCCCATCTATCTTTCATCTCATCTCATTTTACTCCTCCTATAGTCCTGGCTGTCCCTCTATCACCTGAGAGAACTCCAGTTGTCACTTCATCTTTAGTGATAGCTGGTACTCCCAAAGAAGACACTGGTGGCTTACCAATTTCTTTCCCTCCATCTAGCTCCAATCCCTCTTCTCTTGACTTGCTGGTGGCCAGGACAATAGACACGGCTAGGGACTCCTCCACTCCTTCTCCTGTCTCCATGTTTTCATCTATTCCTTAAACCAATGACTCTTTTGTATTACCAATGTCAGATGAAGATATGGACAGCTTCGAGACTCAACTGGCCAGCTTATTTGGCATATCTTCACCAGTTTGAGCACCAAGCAGTGAGACTGAGCCATTAGTCCTTGCAGACTCCCTCTTGGAGATTATGAGAGCTCCTCAACTACTACTGAAGCCTCTTTGCCGCAGGTGGATTTAGGCACCTGCTTGGACCTACTGCAATCATTCTCAAGGATTCCATTTGAAGCTTTACAAAAGCCTATCATTAAAAATGGTTTCCTTAAGTGCTGCAAAGTTTTCGAGCAGTCTAACATGGCCTTCTCAAGCCACTTATCCCAAGCAGCAGCCACCATAGATTTCTATATCAATATCTGCCATATGGCCAAGGCTACAGAAGAGGAGCTACTAAAGGACAAAGAGTTTGTTTCCCATATACATGCTGAAGTATTTGAATTAAAGGGACAACATTTCTATGCCTCCTAGTTTTGAATGCAACTTTTGGAGAAAAATGCCCAATTAGAAGATGAGCTAGTAGCAGTCAACCTAGCCTTGGGTCGAAATGCCAAAAAATTACTAATTACTAACCAAGGGCTAGCTGACAGAAGACAGGACATGGCTGTAGCCATTCAGTTATTCCCATCCCTTAGGAATAGAGAATCAATTGTAAGGGAACAGCTGAAACATTGTACTGATTTTTGGGCCAATTTATGGTTGTATGTACTCAATTCTTTGTGAAATGAAAACCTTTTATTATCTATCTGAGTGTTTTATGCTTTTTTTTTTTGTTATTCTTACTTAGCACTTTCTACACTCCTTGTGTCTCCCACATAGTTGGATAATAAGGTTTCAAGTATCTGCCATTAATTTTCTTAGGATGCACAGAACTATTTACATTTCTCAGATGGTAGGCTCCCCCAAGCATGACTCTATGAACTTGATATGACCCTTCCCAATTAGGTGACCATTTGCCAAATTTATGGCTCTTAATGCCTATTGGAAGTATTGTCTTCCATACCAAGTCACCTTCATCAAAGCTAATGTGCTAGACTTTTTTATTATAACTCTTGGCTGTTTTCTTCTTTTAGAAAAGGATATTATTTAATGCCAAAATTCTAATTTCATTACTGTCTATAACAAAGAATGCCCTCAACCATTTGCTTATCCCTAGCAAAACTAGCAATGGTTGTGCTGGTTGGGATCAACTTAGGATTTCTTTTCCCCAACTTCTTCAAAAAGGACCTCGAAAGTAGGCTCGCTGCTGCACCATTCTCCACTAACACCCTGTTCATTTGTATCCCATCGAAGTAAGCCTTGATATACAAGGGCATAACGTGCTGGTTCATAGATATTGTGGGGTACTCGAAGGGGTATGAGAGGTTAATGCTCACTTTCTTCATCAGTTTCCGTTGGCTTGGCCACTTTTGACTCATTTTGAATCATGTTGGCCTGTGAATCTTCACTAGAAACTGGAATGGGGTCATCTTCTTGACCTTCTTGGTTTCCCTTTTTAGCTTGGAATTCTTGTGGCAACACATATGCCATATTTACTGGTACTGGAGGGAATGAGCCAAACTGTATCACTGGCTGCGATTGCTCTCCTCCCATTTGAGTCTGCTCTGAAGCTTGGGAGGCATCCTCCATATTGCACTCTGGAACCTCAGTACTAGTGGTTTCCTTCGAAGCAATTCGTTTGTGATCTACTCCTATTGGATTTTTAACCAAGAAGGTCTATTCAGCCATGAAGGCTTCGAACATTTCATCTTCAACCAATTCCTTCCCTTGGCCTAGTTCATCTTCTCCTTCCGTCATACTGTCACTTTCCATCAAGGCCTTTTCAAGACCTGCTACGCTAGATCTTTCTTTGGCTTTCAGTTCAGCATGAACTTTAACCAACTGTTCTTTATTGGCACCCTCTTTGATTTTAGGAGAAAGCCTTGAACCTGTTCATTCTTCTTTCTGATCTTTTGATTGTGCCAAAGAAGTACTTTCTTCACTTTCTTTCAGGTCCCTCCAATATTGAGTGTACCTTCACTGGATCTTTTTTCTTTGGGACCTGAAAATTACTGGAACCATGTCTGACTCCCTTGTTTTTAGGTTTTTGAGTAGGACACAATTATTTGGAGCCACCAAAGGAGGCATGATTATTCTTTCCTTGTTTCTGAAAGTCTTGCTTTGTGCCGGTATGACCTTAGGTTTGCTCTACATGACAAACCAATCTGGAACCCTAGGAACCAATGAATCTACTTCTCTAGCTACTAGGCCTGCTACCTCTGTCTTCGTAAACTATTTTCGAAGTAGTTCTTGGGGGCCAATCACTACGCCTGGTTCCTTGTCTTGAGCCAAATTCAGGCTTACCTTCCGGCTGATTGCCTACCCTGTAATAGTTAGGTGGCTTGGTTTCATTCAGGGGCCTCTTTCCCTTTGATTACATCCTGGTGTCTGGTGAGCTAACCAAGGATGAATGCTGTCTAGGACCAGTTGGATATGGCCTTCTGTTGTAGGTGCTGGCTGGTTTTGGATCCCTTTGCACATCTTTATAATACTGCTTCCCATCAACTGGGAGCCCCTTCAGCCACTTGTAACTCATCCTACATCTAAGACACATCCTCTACACTACAGCTGCTTCAAGGGAGTCATCATCTAGTATCTCTTCACTGCAGAGTCTTGTCCACTTGATAGTGAACTTCTGGTGTCCTTTTTTAAGGCAGCCTGGCTAGCCACGTGCATTTGCACAGTGGCTTCCTCCAATTCCTTCAAGGATAAGTTTTGGAAATCTGGTATGCCAACATTGGTTGTAGCCTTCCCAATTTATGGAAACGGGTTGGTGTTAATTCCCATAGCTTTCTCAATCTTCGTTGGAAACTTTAGCCTTCCCTTCCGAATCTGTTCTTGGATCTTGTCTCGAAAACAATACAGTTTTTAGTTGAATGAGATCAAGAATTGTGCCATTTACAATACAGTTTTCCTTTAAGTTCTTCAGGGGTAGAGATCTTAACTCCCTTTGATAACTTTAGGAAATTTGTTGCAAGCAAATGATTAAAAATGTTATCTGCTTTTGTTAAGTCAAAAGAATACTTCCTATGAAGGTCTTTCTTTTTAAACTGTCGATCTATTGTACTGTCTTTCTGAATTAATGCTTCACAGGTCATAAGTTCTTTTCCTAGAATCTCTACTGCATCAATTTCATAGTTAGGGTCCCTATAGTAGGTCTTATATGATACATTACTTCGATCTTGTTCTTCCTCAAGTAAAGTTCTATATCTAGACACTTTATACGTTAATTCCACTGAGTCTCAAAACTCAGTTGAATCAAACTTTTTTCGAAGCCTAAACTCTAACCTATTTTGAGCCAATCTTACAAATTCAGGCTCGAGTAGCATAACCCTACACTTGTTTCGTGCCCTTGTAAATATGGCAATAAACTGAGCAACCTTCTCATCAGGCCTTTGGCTCAATCTTGCCAAGTCTACCATGGAAACCATAGGTTTTGTTTTGAAAAATTGGGCATGAAAAACCTCCTCCATTTGTTGCCAAGTTTGGATAGAACCAGATGTAAGGTTTATATACCATACGAAGGCTGCTCCAGTTAAAGAGTTTGGAAAGAGTCTCAGTTTCATGTAATCCTTATTGGCAAACTCACCACACTGGCCTGTAAACCTAACAATGTGTTCCATCGTGGACTAGTTTCCATTCCCATAAAAGAGGGCAAAATCTGGTATTCTAAACCTCCTTGGATATTCATGTATTCTATCCACCTACTCTGGGTAAGGTTTTCTACACACTGGAGTCTAGACCCCCTCGAGCCATAGGTCCACACATTTCTCTGACAGCATCAGCAATTTGGTCCATTGGAACCATATTTTGTGCTAGTTGGACCACTACTGGAGGAACAAACACAGGGTTTGGAGGAACTCCATATGCTTGAGGGCCTCTTGGTCCATATACAGGTACATCCAGGATTGGTTGTCCTTTTTGTACTGGTTGGTGTTGAAGATATGCTTGACCTCTTGGAATCTGTCCTGGGAAAGGCCTTACGAAAGGTGCTACAAGAGGAGGAACAAGTATTGTTTCTCTTCCAACCACAGGAAATCTTTCCAACCTCCCGGGTGCAAATTCAAACACAGGATTAGTGAAGCCCCGTGTGCCAGGTATGGCTTCAAACATAGGATTTGAAAACATCCTCGTACCATTCCCTTGTACTGGCCCAGATCCACCAATTTGTATGGTTTCGCTGGTGGGCAATGTTACATTTTGGTTTGCTAGTGGTCTCGAAGGGGCTTCGTACCATGACTGAGGCACTGGTGACATTCTCTCATGGTTTTGATTACAAGTCTGACCATTAGTTTGTCCATTATTTTGCATAGGCTGTTTGTCTCGAGCCAATCTATGCTGAAGGAAATTCTCGTTTTCTTCAGCCTGTCTTGCAACAGTTGGTTGATGAGAGTTCATTCGATCCAAAAAGGATGTTGCCCATCTTTCCATTGTGTACATTAGTTGCTGTCCCATAGCATCTACTAAACCTCCCATGGATTTATTGGTTGGGTAAAAGGGACAGTTGAAAGTAGAGTTTCATGTCCCTGTCTAGTACGTTGGACATGTGTTGTATATTCTGAAGTGCTAGTCTGTTCGATCATTTGCAGAGGATCTGATAGGATAGGTGCATCCATTACATTATCCTCTGGGTTAGATATTTCTACCTCTCCTTCCACACCCTCTTCCAAGCGTTCATTTTCTCCTCTTGCTCTACGTCTAGACATTTTTAATTGTGCCACTAGGCGTGCCCAAAATATAGCTGGCTTTTTTGGCTTTCGAGGGTTAATAGTGTAATTTAAGCATGCCAGCAAGAATCAATTAGTCCTTATAGAATTTTAATTGCCAACCAATTATCAGACGATTGTGTTGAAATTCTTTCAGCCTCAATGAAGAGGACTTTTACTAGTAGCTTATTTTAGGAGAAATTTATAAGCAATAACAAGTACAATTCAAAAACTGAATTTCATTAAGTAAATAGGAACTTACAATGGAATGACCCAGCTTTGAAAGTTTACAGCAACGACTATTTGAAACTACTCCTGGGAAATGAGTTGCAGTATAGGAATTGAAGTGAGGAAATGTAAAGAACTGGAAATGTAAAACTAGAAAGAAATATGAAATAAATAAACTGGTTTCTGGATATGAGTCTGGGTCCTTCCATTCTGGGGCCTTCTCCTCTATTTATATTCTCCAATGGTAACCGTCGAAGTGGGCTTCCAATCATCGAAATGCACTTCCACAATATCTAGTTATGGTCTTGAACAATCTGCTCCCACGACGCATTCTTTGCAGTTGGGCTTCCCTCTTGAATTTGAATTTGAATTGTGAGTAACCGTTGGGCCACATCACTTCGCACCTTCTAACTGCTTCCATGCAACGTAGACTCACCATTACCACTATGAACTACCACGTGTCCATCGCTGGTTGGAGATTTGCATTAACTCCCCAAATTACCCTTTTCGCGCCACGTGTTAAGCTACGATTGGCTTGTACAAAATATATAGCCAACAAAAGCAATCTTCAACTATAAGTTCTTCCAACTTGATGAGATTACTACGTAAATTTGGGGTGAAAATAGTAATCAAATTGGGACATGTGTGCAATGCAAGTACCTCAGATTGGATAGACAACCCTTACCAATTTGGCATTTCCAAATACTTCATATATTCTTCATGTAATGAATACCCAAGTATTGTAGCCATCCAAACACGTTTGTTATCAACTCGCCACCAATATTCACTATCTCCATCAATAATGGTTTGAAGTTCATTGCATTCCACTAGCAAGCAAAAATTGAGTTGAACCATATTTTCATTCCCGAATTCATTGCCCTCACCATTTATATATTTGAGGCATTTCTTTGATTTTAACCATTTCTTGAATAATTCCCCAACTTCATGTGGTAGACGGAATATGATTCGCCATGGATGATCGCCAACAGTGAATCCAAATTGAGACAAATTTGGATACATAACTTGTTTGTTATTCCATGTAGGTTGCTGCAGTGAATCAACTGAAGGTAGATACAACGTGAGTATTTTCAACTTTTGTAAGCTACTCAATTCATTAAGTATTTCCTTCACATTAGCATCCCACACATCAACATCCCACTGGTTAGCATCTGGATTCACATCAATGCTTAATTCATTCAATTCAAAGAGTTTCGACAATACCTTTGTTGGGATGATCGAATCCATCTGCTTAAATTCTTCGTTAGCGGTTTGCACATCCACAAAAAGAGACCCTGAAGCACTTCAAACTGATTAATTATCCAATTTCTTGGGGTAAATACATTAATTCAATTCCTTCAAGATCAAATTCCTCAAGCTTCCCAAGTTCTCCAATTTGGGGTGGCAGCTCCATGAGAAGTTCACAACCTTTCAAATGGAATGTGTGAAGTAAAACCAACATGGAAATAGAAGGTGGCAAAGACTTTATGCTTAGGACAAATCTAGCGAATATAGGAGAGGCATGCTTTCAAAAAATAATCGAGGAATTTCCATCAGATCATAGTTCTTATGTAACCACAACTTTGTGAGGATTGGGCACTTAGGGTTCTCCTGAAGCTTGGATAATTTATTATCCATCAAGTAAATCTCTCTAGCATTATTCCACTCTTCAATCTTTGGTGTCTCAACCAATCCTAGTCCCCCTTACTTTAGATAAAGGCTTGGTAGATAGGGTATAAAATACTTTCGCAGTACATTTTTAGTTTCCTTTCGCATCCGGACATCATTTACCCCACCATTCTCTAGAAAGAAGGAATGGGTAAGATCTTCAAAAATAGCTTCTCCTTCTTCCCGTTTTCCTACTAAACTATTTGAGATCCAACTTGATACTGGTGAATCTTGAAATATCGAGTTCTGTGCACAAAATTTAATGCAATGTATGTTTTGTTATGATGTGCTTCTGATACCAAACGAGTTTTAACACATGAACCATGACTTCAGAGGACTGTGATGTTAATTGGTGGAGTGTAAGTTCCCACACACCAATATCAGTCACGTCTTTCAAGGCCCTTGCAAGAAGAACGATCGCAAGTAGGTGACCGTGGCATTCTTTCACTAACCGGATGGCTATTTGTTGGATAGCAGAAGAAGAAAGAACATGTAATGAGCCCATGTTCCTACAGAATAGATTCCAGGGTAACAGATGATCATCCATTCTGATCTCCAGATCCACATCCATTATCTCATAAACATTTTGAGATTGAGTTGTGAGAACTATGAATCCATGATCAGGGATTTTTAAGTCGTATAGATTATCTGTTGACCCATCAAAACAATCCACAAGCAGCAAGAAGTCGTCAGGTGGGAATTGAAGTAGCTGTTCCTCGAAAATCAAAATGTCATCAATTTGATGAAATTCGACAATCTGTTTAGCAATGTTCTGCCTAACCTCTTCAGTGCTCTGTGATGTCTTGAGACAGAGAAGCAGAGGATGATACTACATTTGGCTCGTATCATCAATATATCTTTCATTGCTTTTGCTACTTCCCCCCAACCGCTCACTGAAATTCCAATCTTTCAAAATATTCCATCCTGAAAGCATTTTGAGACCTGGTGAATAGCAGAATCGAAACCCAATTCCAACATTTCATCCGGCGCTTCAAATTTGCCACGCGTCTGACTCGTTAACCCAACCTCAATTCTGTGTGTCAAACTCTTATCTGACCTTGCAGTAATAACATCAGCTTCTCGAGGTAAATAAGCCACCACATGAAAATCATATCTATCCAACATTCTTTTGACCTCACAAATAAGAAAAATCATCTTCTCGTCTAATTCATGTTCATGTTCCTCATATATGTCATCTAATAGCAAAGCTTTTATTTCTCTTCGTAATTGATTCATATCGAAAAATCGCCTCCTCAGAAATACAAGATTAAAAAAATCTTCATTTGGTTCTGGTTTCATAGGGTATGACAAGATAAGGTGTAGGAAGTCTGTCCTTGTCAAAATCTGAGCTTTTCCTATAATCCCTTTCCCATCTTTTGCTTGTGGGCTGAAGGTATTCTCTGAGACTTCCATTTCCAAGGCCTCATTCTCATCCAATAGAGTTAAAGTTGCTTTCTTCTTCTTCTTCGCCTTGAACAAAATGTCCCTCAGCTTTTCCGTCTGCCTATGTATGTATATGAACAAAATGTCTTTCAGCTTTTTAATCCACCTATGTGTGTATATGAACAAAATGACTATCAAACAAAAGGTGTATCTCAGCAATGGCACTATAGACATACGTAGGGCCACTACAATAAACCATGCCATAATTACCGGTACCAATGTAAGTGTGAACATAGCGGCCATAACGGCCACGTAAGGAAGCACGATAGTGATTAGTTCCATAATTAGCCTTCCCGCTTTAAGCAAAATGTCATTCTCACAAAGGGCCGCAACACTAGTAATCCCACCACCAACGCTGTTGTGAAAAATAGATGTAACGGCAGAATTTTTAGACTCATAATTAACATTTCTGTGGATAATTGTTCTCCTGTCAACAAAATTCGTATGGTAGCAGCAGCCCATGCTGCTATTATCAACATTAAAAAACCCAATACTAATTTGCACACAGAAACAACCGTTTTCTTGAAATCTGCTAGCTTGTACAACTTTTGAGCGGGCATCCGGGAATCTGACAAACATGTACATACAGTCATACTCGAGTCGACCAAGAATGTTTAGTGGGTATTCGGTAACATAATGATAATAATAATAGAGGTTTGTTTAAAATACGATTTGTTCCCCATGGTTCTATAAATTACATCTCGTCCTTCCAAATTTTTAATTTCATAACAAATAGTCCATTTTATCAATAAATCATCAAGTTAACAAACAGTTTTTAATGATATTAGAAATTTATTTCAATTAATAATTCAATTAACTTAATTATTGTGTAGTGGAGCAGTTAAAAATTTTATTTTTTTCAGTTAATTGTGTTAAATAAAAAAATTCTTATAAGGGACTACTTGTAATTTTCCAAACCACATGGAGACAATCTATATTTTAAGTAAACTTCAAGAAATATATTTATAATTTATCTTAATTAAAAACAGAAAAGATATAAACCCAGAAAGCTTGCCATCAAATTTGCCTGGAAAATGTGTGTATGGTGGCAACAATACTTACATATCTAGAAAAAGTACCCAAAAATTTATTTAGAAAAGTACATCTATGTATCACACTCATTCTAAGTGTGATTCGCATTTCCCAACTTCAAATCTACACCACTCACCACTCACTTTCGGGATAGAATTCAGGACACAAATTCATGATCCATAGCATTTTCCATATCATGGAGATTGAAGTTGATGTGTTGTGAGCCATATCAACAATGAATCTGGTCTAAACAATTCAAATTCTAAATAATTTTTAAGATATTTTTTGTAAGTTTGTATCATTGTTGTATTAAAAAAGCCAATTTTTGTTTAAAAAGTTAAAAAGCCACCAAGTCATTTTTCATTGGTTAAAAAGCTAAATATACCAGCAACATTTTTCACTCACAAAAAAATAACATTTTTAACAACTTTCCAAATACATTATAATAAAAACAACTAAAAAAATTAAAAAGTTAAAAGCCACCAAAAAAAATCAACTCCAAACTTACCTTTAGACGAGCGGCCTTGTACACCATCGAGCTCCATCCAGCCAAACCACTGTTAAAACTGTAAATTCATAAATTTTATATCAATAATGATAAGGATATCAATCAATAAATAGATAAATAATGGGTTAATTACATTTTTAAGGGATCTTTGGCCAATACCCCCTCATTAGTTCCTTTTAAAGTGAAAAGAACACCCTAAACTTTTTTAAATTATAAACCCCTTGGAGAAAAAGTGTTTATTTCATCAGGGACAAATAAATTTATTTTCATTTTTTTAGACAATCTTACCCTTAGTAGCTATTTTTATATTTCAAATTTTAAAATAATATAACTTTTGATCCATATATTAGTTTTTAATAAAATTGGTAATTTTAAAATCCTCTCATCAAAATCTATTAAACAAGATTCATGTTGGCTATGAAATTCTTTAAAAATAAAAAAATAAAAAAAAATTCTGTCCAAACTAACATCAACGTCAAATTTTACTTACTGTGAATAGAGTAAAATTTTACTATTTAAGTCAATTTCGATGGCAATTGTTTTTTAAAAAAAAAAATTTGTAGTGTTAGTAAAAATTTTCTTAGGCTTGGATCGACAGAGCCTTAACCAAAATCTTACTAAACAACACAATGATCAAGCAATTGTGTTGACGTTCTATGCCTTGAAAGTTCAAGGACTTCCTTGGAGTAAAAATAATGGAAAAACAAACAAGAAAAAGGAGAGAAAAAAGAAGAAGATGATGATGTAAATGATTGAATGAAACAATCAAATACAAGTAAAGTACATTAAGACTACTCCTATCTAAGTTTAAACTACTCCTATGTAGCTTAGATCTACTCCTAGGATAGAAAAGAAATGAAAATCAAGTCATGTATTGATTTGTTGGTGATCCTTACAATAGAGCCATGAATGGCAATTTATACAAAAAAATGTAGGAAAAAACTTCTATTAACCATCATCTAACTACCCATATAACTTCCACCTTCTTACATTGCCACTTGTCCTCCATCTCTTGAATCTTCAAAACTTGCTTAACTTCTCTTAACTTTCAAGATTTTCTTGCATAATCATAATAATAATAACAATAATAATAATAAGTAATAGAAAGTTTAAACCTAGTTATAATCGATAAAAAATTTATTTATGGTGCAAACACATAGTCAACCAAAAAATCTCATTGATGGAATAGCAGGTCTGTGGCTATCTCCTTTGTTCTGGAAGGTGAAGCTTTTGCTATTCGTCAAGCTTGTTAATGGCTCAAGCAAAAAAGCTTTCGAACATTGAGATTTAAGGTGATAATCAATCTGTTATCCATCTCTGTGTAGTCCCTCCTTGGGAGTGCAAGGCCATTATTCATGACATCAAATGTTTCGCTCAGCAAGGGAGGTTTTCCTTCATTTGGAGTCCTCGATCGGAAAACATGACAGCTCACTAGACAGCTCAATCCTATCTTCGAGGGGTTTTGCCAACTTCTTGGATGTCTTCCCCTCCCCCTAGCTTAGTGTCGGTGCTTGCTTTGTAATTCCTTGGTTTTTGGTGTAATGTTTTTCTCAAAAAAAATAAAATAAAATAAAAAAATCTAGATGTTGTTTGATAGATCTTGATGAGAGGATTTTACAAAATACTAATTTTATTAAAAAAAACAAACATTTAGATCAAAAGTTATATATTATTTTAAAGTTTAAAATATTAAATTAGTCCCTAAGGATAGAGCACTTTACCTCCTCTGTATTTTAAAAATAGCCAATTATCCCCTTATGATTTTGGTCGTTTTGTAAATTACCTCTGTATTGTCAATATTTCTATCCAAATTGACAGAGTTTGTACCTCGCGCTCCATAAATTCGAGTTGAAAAGAAAGTAAATCAATTTAAAAGACCAAATATGATATAAAAACACAATTTTATCCTTAACTTCATGTTCTTCCCCAAAAAACCCTTATCATTTTCAACCCTAATCATAAAAGCACCCCAATCACGCCCCAACATCCAAGCCACTTTACTGTCATCATCAAGCTGTAAAGTCGTCGTCTCTCATTGCCAATATGGTGACAAGAAAGATGACGTCTTATGCTGCAATCATCGTCATAAGGGTGTAATTTTGGCCCAGCCCGACCCACCCTGGCCCAGGCTCAGCCCGACTCGGCCCATATTGAGCCTCGCGTGCTCTCGCCAAAATTCGGGCCGATACACAGGCCAAAAAATTAGGCCCAAGCCCAGGCCTAGGCCTAGGGAATATTTGAGCCTTGGATGGGCCGGTGGGCCTGGGCTCAAGCTTGGGTCAGGCTTGGGCGGGCTTGAACATTTTTATTTTATTTTATTTTTGTTACCAAAATTTTATTATTTTCTTCTAAAAAAGACGCTGGGCCTTGGGCGGGCTGGTCGGGCCTTAGGTAGGCCGATGGGCCGGCCCACGGGCTGGGCCAGGCTTCAAAATGATGGTCCAGGCTCAAGCTCAGGCCCAGGGTCTCAGGTTGGGCTAAGGCCAGGGCCTAAACAGGCCGGGCCCATCCCGGGTCGTGGGCGAGCTTTGGATCGCAGGCTATTTTTACACTCCTACATCATCGACATCTACACTTCTTGTTACTGTGACCCTACTTCAATCTTCATTCTTTGATTGTCGACATGTCTGCCGTAGATGTTAGACTGTGAGAATCAGAGAGGGATGTACAATTTTGATCTTGTTTTTTCTTGATTATATATACAATATATAAAAACTTGTGTATAAATAAACATGTACATGTACCCAATTTGATGTATATATATAAATATTTATGTATATAATGAGTTTACTCAGTGTGATCCTTTGTGTAAACATGTGTATATGTAATGAGTTGACACACCGATTCAATAGGGTAAAATAGTAAATTTCTAATTATGTTGACAGAGTTAGGTGTCAGGTGTTGCATTTGAGTCTAAAATCATATGAAAGATTTTTGACTATTTTCAAAAGACAAGGGGTAAAGTGCTCTGGGGCTAAATCACAAGGGATAAAATGAATTTTGTACAAATTTTATTATGAGGGGGCTTTGATCAAATCCCTTCATTTTTAGTTCCCAAAGTATGTACTAATATCATTTTTATTTTTAATATTTAAATTGTCCAATTTGGTCTCAAATATATAAAAGTGTTTCTATTTCATACTAATATATAAAAAATATTTCAATTTAGTTTCTAAATTTTTAAATTACGTATTAACATAATTAGATTGGAGAAGGGTGAGAAGCCACAAACATGTTGACTAGCATAATCAATTCTTACTTATGCTAGCGGAGTCTAGATCCTCTATAGGACTATCCTATAGTGCATCCGGACGTCGTTTTGGGGTAAAACTTAAAAAGAAAAAAGAAAAAGAAAGCATAGAGACAAAGAAGAAATCCATCACCGGCTACACTCGCCGACAACCCCTCTCTAGCGCCGTCCACCATCCTAGCACCACCACCTCGTCTGTGTAAAAATTCATCATTGCTTTGGAGCCACCCCAACCACCCTCTCACCTTCTACTCCTCCATCATCATCTTCTTCATCATCATCATCTTCTTCTACTCGATCTCTCTCTACCTCGCGATCACTGAAGCTATCAATTTCACACAATCGACAACGGTGACGATAAGGTAAAGGGAATGGTGTTGGTTAGGTTGCCAAAGAGGCTTGCGTCGGTGGATTTGGTAGTTTTTAAAGAGAGAAAGGAGGAAAATGAGGAAAAAGAAGGAGTTAAGATAGGGAGACGCGGGCTGCAACAGTGATGGCAAGGAGGTGGTGGTGTCAGCTGGTAGAGAGATGGAAACGGTAGAAAAGGGTTTGGGTCTAGAGAGGGGTTTCTGGTGAGGTCGTCGATGATGGATTGTTCTTCTTCGTCTCTCTATTTTCTTTTCTTTTTTTCTTTTTTTGAAGTTTTGTCGTGTTTTGGGACACTGCAGGAATGCACTACAAAATAACCCTATAGAGGATCTGGACTCATGCTAGCATGGGATGTAATATTGACACTATATTCAAACCATCCAATAAAAACAAGACATATGGCTACCCATGACGATGAATGCATGAGGACATGTGAAAATACATGTGGTAGCAGAAGATGGGAGATAACATGTAGAAGTTATCAGTTGATCTTTGGGCACCGCCACATGGTGCTGCAGTGGTGTTCTAATTAGTAAAAAGAGTGATGCTCACGAATTTGTATTGGGTGATTGAAAAACATGAGATATAGATTTGTGATTGATGAGGGACACCGCCACGTGACGTCCTAAGAACACCAAATAATTTTTCGACAACATGGTACTCGTAGCAATATGCAGAGCTGAGTCAGCAAGGCACAATTAAATCCAACCCTACTTTTCTTCAATCAGTCTTATCTTTTCTTTCTGGTAGAAGTAGCATAGTCATAGGCCTTGGCAACTAGAATTTTGAGTAAAATAATTTATTTTCGCTAAATTTTTTTTTTTTAAATAATCAATAAGATAAAATGTCACATTTACACATCAATCACTTTTTTTTTCTTTTTCTTTTTTTCACAACTATTTATTTAAGTACAAAAAAAAAAAATCAGAAATTATCCTAAACAAAACTTTTTTTCTTCTTCTCATAAAATAGTAAAAAAAATTCAACTAAAGTAACCAAGTTTTCAAATAAGGCAATATAATTTGATTTCCTTGTAGATTGACTTTGAGCAATTTATTTACTCGCACTATCATTCCGAAATAGGAGTAGCAAGGTAATATACTTCAACTGGTGATTGTATTATTCAGTTAATTAATTGCAATTTCTCGTCTTCATCTCTCTTTCTTAACCTCTTTCTCAATTAATTGTCCATGCAAATTGGTTATGAATTTGATGCTCACTATGAAAATTCTCTTCATTGAAAAAAAAAAAAAACTCTACATAACCGTCTATTAGCGTTTGGTAACGTTATGTTTTTGGTTTATGTTTACAAAAATTTTATAAATTGATTTTTGTTTATTTTTAGAAAAGCATAAACTACAAACGCGTTTGGTTTGAACAAAATATTTTAAAAAATTTAAAAACATAAACTAAAAAATATGTTTGTTCAGACCTAAAATATTTATATTTATTTTTATTATTTATGACAATGGGATCACGCACATTATAATTGAAAAAAATTAACTAAAAAAAATAATTGGAAAAAAAATTAATTGAAAATAAAATATTTAAAAAAAATTAATTGAAAAAAATTAATTAAAAAATAATTGAAAATAAAATTAATTGGGAAAAAAATTAATTGAAAAAATAATTATTTGGAAAAAAATTATTTCAAAAAAAAAATTATTTGAAAGAATAATTAATTGAAAAAAATATTTGAAAAAAAATAATTGAAAAAAAAATTATTTGAAAAAAAAATTGAAAATAAATTATTTGAAAAAAAAATTAATTGAAAAAAAAAATTGAAAACTGAAAATGTAAACTCATTTTTTGAGTTTACGTTTTTTTCCTCAAATTTATAAACCGAGACAACCATTTATAAACCAAAAAAAATTGTTAAACAAGTTTTTATGACAGTTTTTAAAATTTTTATAAATATAAACTAAAACCTGAAAACGGAATGGTTACCAAACAGACCCAAGTGTTTGGCTTAATATTAATGTAAGAATTTTTCAATTCTTACTAACATGCGCTCAAAATTACTTTTCTAACCTTCAAAAATCAAAAAAGCAATAGTTGTGTTCTTACACCCAAAGGCCAATTGAATAATTGGAGCCGTTTGAGAATGAAATCGAGACGTGGCACTTAGGGATGTCCTGAAGATTCGCGTGTGCCTTGTATGCTTGATTCTTAAAATGGATTTGATTTGGGTGTCAGGACTGTAGCCTTTTTCCCTTACTTGGTTTTCTACCTGAAAATACTGTGTTATTTTCTGGTGTATTAATTCAAACCAAGGTTAAAAGTGGTTAATCAATCATTTAAATCATAGTGTTTAAGAAATTGGCCTATTCACCTCCCTCTAGGCACAACTAATTTAGGCTTCAATATTTCAATTTTAATTCATATTACACTTATCTTCTTTTTTTTTCCATCAATAATTTGTTAGTCATATAAATAAAAAAATAATTTTATCATCTCTTTTATATTGAAATACATATTTTTATTTGATTATCGTTATATCTCCACACCATCTATATTAGTTCTTGTCACTTTAACATAATTAAAAAAAAGTCGGTGTAATTATATTAAAATTATAATATTTACTGTATTTTTTCTGAATATTAGAAGAAGTCAGTGTAATTGTAATTTATACCCAAAAAAAAAAAGATATGGATAAATTTATTTAATGTCAAAATGTACCAAACTCATTCTTTAAAAGATTGGATTTCTCTCATGTCCATCATCTGGACTAGAGGATGCTATTCGGGCTCATGAAGTCCACTATGGGTTCTGTTTTGATAATTCGAATAATTCATTTTGTAGAACTTTGTGTGTAAATCATCCATAAAAAAATTAGATTAATCCTATATTTATAACCCATTCGCTTTGTCGCATTTGTACAAAATAAAATAAAATAAATAGATAGTCTATTTTTAAAAACACATTCACCATTAATTTTTTTGAAGACAAATTCGACAAAATGAAGGTGCTACGAATATCGGATCGACCTAATTTTTTTTTATTTAGGGGTTACGAATATTGGATTGATCTAATTTTTTTTTTTTTTTTTTTATGGATGATATATGTTGGTGAAAATACTAGAAAAAAATTATATTTTATTGATAAATGATGCAAAGGAAATGAGATACAAATAGATCAGGCTGAGGCACAGATATCTCGTTTTCTTTAAGAAGATCAAGCCCACTGCGGTAGGAAGAACCCAAATACCGATGTAGCAGTCACAAACTATGACTTGTCCCCTCCAAAATACAACAGTCCGACCACTTGTCGTATGGTTCAGGCCAACTCTGCACAAGATAGTGAACCCAAAGCTCCACCAATAAAAACACCCTTATTTGGTAGTAATCTCTCTTGTATAGAAAATAGTTGATGTGTTGGTTTAGAAAAGAGTAGATGAGATGAACTATTTATAGGCCACTAGGACCTTACAAATTACACCAAAAAATTATGACCATTAATAAAGAGAAAATGGCAAGACTCCAAATAATAAAGAGAAAATAGAGAGACTCCAAATAATAACTCACCACTAAGTTCATGAATTTTAATTAGCCTCCATTCATGAACAAGATAAGATTCATGAATAAAACAAAAGAAGATTCATGAAAAAATATATATAAATAAATAATATTAAAATGGTCCAACAAATCCCCCACTCATTTTAATATCAAAAGGAATAAAAGAGATTACCAAACAAAGATAGATTAGTATGCATCATGAAGGTGTGCTCTGCATTGAACTTTCATTAGTGAAACAACAACCTCTACTCCAGAGTCAGTAGTGGTCTCAGACTTGAACCATGAGTGCTTAGGGGAAATAAAGTATTACTGCTCACACATAATAATCCAGGTGTTAACATGAGCTTTTAATAGCCAGCACATTACAGCCTTGTGCTTATCCTAGTTTTCATGAGCATATTTGAAAATAAGCATTGTTCTCATAGAAAGCGGCCAAACATTTTGCTTATCCCACTTTCATGCTCACATAGGTGAAATCTGTCAAGGATGTTCCTGTGATTTACACACCGCACTCAACAAGAGTTATAGAATTTTATTAAGAGTATAAAAACTCAACCCTCCAACATTAC
Source organism: Camellia sinensis (assembly GCF_055761805.1). Classification (NCBI taxonomy): domain Eukaryota; kingdom Viridiplantae; phylum Streptophyta; class Magnoliopsida; order Ericales; family Theaceae; genus Camellia; species Camellia sinensis. Next base: position 59,714,773 of record NC_138962.1, read on the forward strand.
AGGACAAATGCACTTACATCATAGGGATGGATAACAAAATATTAAAGAGTGCATTTTTTACAACCACCATATGATTCGTTCTTCCCATTGAACCTAGTTACAGGATCTCTGGTCCCTAGGTTGGGTATCCTCATACATGGTTTATGATTTTATAGGCTTTAAACCCATCTCCCTTGATGTATTCCAGACCCTATCTCTCGCCAAGGCCTTGGTTAACAGATCCACAAGATTATCACAAGATTTTACATAATTCATAGTTATGATGCCATTACTCAAACAGGATCTCACATTACCGTGTTTCTTTCGAATAGGTCTGGATTTACCATTATAAAAATGGTTTTTCACTCTACCAATAGCAGCAGTGCTATCACAACGAATTAACATAGGAGGAATTGGTTTTACCCAAAAAGGGATTTCATGTAACAAATCTCTTAACCAATTCGCTTCCTCACATGCTGAAACTAACGCTATAAGCTCAGCTTCCATTGTAGAATTAGCAATTATAGTCTGTTTTTTAGACTTCCAACATATAGCACCACCACCCAAGGTAAAAATAAAACCCGAGGTAGAGAGAGAATCACCTGACAAAGTGTTCCAATCGGCATCACTATATCCCTCAAGTACCACAAGATACTTATTATAATACAAACCATAATTTTTGGTACCAGATAAATATCTCATAATTCTTCCCATGGCTAGCCAATGATCTCGACTTGGCTTGCTAGTAAACCTGCTAAGTACTCTAACAACATATGCAATGTCAGGTCTAGTACAGTCAGTAGCATATCTTAAACTACCAATCATGCTAGCATATTCCTTTTGTTTAATTACTTCATTTTCATTTGTTACAACAGATAAACGTATACTTGCATCAAAAGGAGTAGCAACATCTTTACAGTCTAGAAAATTATATTTCTTTAAAATTTTCTCAACATAATGCGACTGATCAAGAAAAATACCATCATTAGTCTTGGTAATTTTAATTTCCAAAATAAAATTGGCTTCACCAAGATATTTCATATCAAAGTGGCTATTAAGCATATTTTTAGTCTCATTTATAATATGCAAATTAGAGCCAAAGATAAGTAGATCATCCACATATAGGCTAATAATCACATGTGCATTTTCACAAGTTTTATAATATATGCACTTGTCACATTCATTAGTCTTATAGTCATTCTCAAGCATGCAGGAATCAAATTTCCCATGCCACTGTTTACGAGCTTGTTTTAAACCATAAAAGGATTTAGTTAGCTTACACACCTTGCTTTCTTGGCCAGGCTCCACAAAGCCTTCGGGTTGGTCCATGTAAATCTCCTCATCTAGATCTCCATTTAAAAATGCTGTTTTTACATCCATTTGATGAATTTTTAAATCATGAATTGCAGCCACTGCTATTAACAGTCTAATGGATGTAACTCTAGTAACCGGAGAAAAAGTATCAAAGAAATCAAGATCAACTTGTTGCTTAAAACCTTTAGCGACAAGCCTCGCTTTATATTTATTTATAGTTCCATCCAATTTAAGTTTTTTACGAAGGACCCATTTACACCCAATAGTTTTATAACCTGAAGGTAAATCCACTAGCTTCCATGTTTTATTTGAAAGTAGTGAATCTATTTCATCATTTACAGCCTCTCTCCAGAAAATAGCATCAAGTGATGATAAAGCTTCTTGCACCGTAAGAGGAATTTCTTCCACATTGTAAAGATAATAGTCGGGGCCAAAATCTTTTTCAACTCTAGCTCATTTACTCCTCCTTGGTTAGATTTGAGAATATTCTTGTTCTTGAAAAACTTGAGATGGAGTAGAAGAGCTAGGCATGGATAAAATATTTTCAGAAATTATTTGACCCCCATTATTTTTAGATTTGAAAGGAAATTTATTTTCATGAAAAATAGCATCACCTGATTCAAAAATAATATTATTTTTCATATCACAAAATCTATAAGCTGTACTATGCAACGCATACCCAAGAAAAGCATAGGTGGTAGCTCGTTCACCTAATTTAGGTCGTTTAGGATCTGCAAGCCTCACAAAAGCTAAACAACCCCAAACCCTCAAATAACCTAGATTTGGTTTATGCCCCCGCCACAACTCATAAGGTACAATTTTAGTCTTTTTGTGTGGCACTCTATTTATCACATGGCAAGCTATCAAAATAGCCTCTCCCCAAAGATTTGATGGAGCACCTGAATCAATAAGCATAGCATTTGTCAAGTCAATTAACGTTCTATTTTTTTTTTTCAGCTACGCCATTAGATGAAGGTGAATATGGTGGAGTAGTCTCATGAATAATTCCCAATGACTGAACAAAAGAGTTGAATCCAAGATTCATACTCCCGGCCTCTATCACTTCCAATTCTTTTAATCTTTTTACCGATTTAATTTTCCACTTCAAGAAGGAATTCTTTAAATTTCTCAAAAGCATCACTTTTATTTTTTAATAAATATACGTTTGTGTATTTTGAAAAATCATCAATAAAAGTGATAAAATATCGGTTACCACCCCGAGTTAAAATTCCTTCAAACTCACACAAATCAGTATGAAATAATTCTAGCAATTTAGTATTTTTTTCAACACTTTTATGAGGCCTCTTGATAATTTTTGCTTTACTACAAACTTCACATTTCTCAAAATTTTTTGTCACTTTAGGAATTAATCCTAAACTACTTATGATTCCCACATATTTACTATTTATATGACACAAGCGAGCATGCCAAAAATTAATAGAAGACAACATGTAAACCGAATTGGTAAATGGTTTATTAATCTCAACATTCAATTTGAACATCCCATCACAAGCATAACCCTTACCCACAAAAATACCCTTCTTGGTAATCACATATATTGATCAGATTCCATAGTTTGCTTAAAACCAGCCTTATTTAACAAATAACTTGACATCAAATTCTTCCTCATGGACGGTGTATAAACCACGTCTTTTAAAGTAAGCACACATCCAGAGGTGAACTTAAGGTCAACCTGACCACTCCCAAGTATCTTGGTTTGACTAGAGTCACCAAGCATAATTGTTTTGTCATCATCAAAGGGAGTATACACCTTGAACCAAGCTTGATCATAACAAACATATCTATTGGCACCAGAATCTACCCACCAACCGTCCACATAATTAACCATGCAAATGTCCGTAATCGTCGCCACAAATGGCTCCTCAATAACGTTAGCCTTTGGGATAGGTACACGTTTTCGGAATTTGCAAGTTTGAGCAATATGCCCACTTTTGCCACAGACAAAGCATGTAAAATTTTGTGGAGGTGATGGACCTTGGTTCTTATTTGGATTAATCCATTTATTGTGAGGTTTACCATAATTCTTCATATTCTTTTTATAAGGCTTCAAATAAGCATTCTTGGAATTATGACCTTTGGGTAAGTTATTATTTGCTGAAACAAAATTTACCTTTGTGGTAGAATTGTCATTACCCGCTTGTGTTATTAATGCATCTTGGCCTCTAGCCTCCTCTTCGACTTGGATGCGAGTGATCAACGCCTCTAAGGAAGTCTCCTTTTGTTTGTGGCGCATGCTCTTTTGGAATGCTCTCCAAGATGGCGGTAGTTTGTCAATAGGTCCTACAACTACCAAGTTGTCACCAATCTTGATGCCTTCAGATCGTACTTCTGCAACTATTATTTGGAAATCTTGTGCTTGCTCCACAACAGATTTTCCATCCACCATTTGGAAGCGAAAAAAGCGACTAGCTGCATACTTTTTTGCTCTTGCCTCTTCAGTATCATACTTAGTCTGTAAAGCTTTTCAAATTTTCTTTGCTGAAGTGTAAGTGGTGTCATAGTAATCATAATATTGATCAGCAAGGCAATTTAAGAGATAAAAGTGACATTTATACTCATTTGTATTATAGGAAGCCACTTTTGCTTCACGTGCCTCGTAGTCTTCATCATTCATCTTCTCGATTGGGATTTTGTTTGGATTCTTCTCAGTAAGAACATATGCAACTTTCAAAAGACTAAGGTAAAAAAAAACTTTTCCTTTCCACCTCTTAAAATGAACTCCTTTGAACTTGAAAGGCTTGTTGAGATCTCCAATTCCATCATTGGTTTTTTTTTGGTACTTGTTCCATGTTTAATCTCCTTAAAATTGTTGGTGAAAATACCAGAAAAATTATATTTAAGAGATAAATGATGCAAAGAAAATGAGATACAAATAGATCTAGTTGAGGCACAGATATCTCATTTTCTTTAAGGAGATCAAGCCCACTGCAGTAGGAAGAACCCAAATACCAATGCAGCAGTCACAAAACTATGACTTGTCCCCTCCAGGATACAACAGCCCGACCACTTGTCGTATGGTTCAGGCCAACTCCGCACAAGATGTTGAACCCAAAGCTCCACTAATAAAAACACCCTTCTTTGGTCGTAATCTCTCTTGTATAGAAAATAGTTGATGTGTTGGTTTAGAAAAGAGTAGATGAGATGAACTATTTATAGGCCACTAGGACCTTACAAATTACACCAAAAAATAATGACCATTAAATAAGAGAAAATGGAGAGACTCCAAATAATAACTCACCACTAAGTTCATGAATTCTAATTAACCTCCATTCATGAATAAGATAATATTCATGAATAAAAAAAAAGAAGATTCATGAACAACAATATATAAATAAATAAATAAAAAATATTAAGATGGTCCAACAATATACATGCAGGGTTTAATAAAATGAATGATTTGAATTATCAAAACCGGACTCGTGATGAACCCCATGAGCCCAAATAACACTTTCCAGTCTAAATTTAAACTTAAGGGAAGCCAATCCTTCTTTAAAATTTCTTTAAACCTGCATTTACTGCTAGTTTGTATAGAATGAAAAACCGTACTGGTTAGCATATTTTTTCACATCATCTTTTTACTTTTCTGCATATCTTTTCATAAAAAATCATTCATTCCAAACAACCCCTAAGTAACAAGTTATTGAGCTAAGCTGAGCTGGAAGAATCAACAAGAGTTGGTTGTAGTTAGTCAAGATGAAAGAGTGAGTTAGTTAGTTAGTTAGTGGAGATGATAGAGTGAGTAAGTTAGTTATAAGCTGTTAATCTTCCAAAGAATGAGTGGGAGTGAATTAGTTACTGTTGTGGAGATGACATGATAGAGTGAGTTAGTTAATTAATCTTTTGAGCTGGAAGAATCAGCAAGAGTTAGTTGTAGTAAGCAGAGATGACAGAGTGAGTTAGTTAGTTAGTTAGTTAGTTAGTTAGTGGAGATGATAGAGGGAGTGATTTAGTTAATCTTCTTCCTTTCTTTGTTAAAGAATGAGTGGAGAATTGAGTGGCTTAGATTGGTGAGAGGAGGAATCAATTGGCAATGAGCAGAATTTGTGCTGGCTCTTTTCATCTTCTTCTTCCTTTCTTTGTTAAAGAATGAGTGGAGAATTAGGTGGCTTAGATTGACGATTGGAAGAACTAATTGGCAAATGAGTAGAGAGGCCCTCGCGTTTCTTATATTATATTAATTAAGCTTGAGTGGAATGAGAGTGGAGTGGCCCTTACATTCCTTGTCAGTAACCGTTGGGCCATGTCATTTCGCGCCTTTTAGCTGCTTCCATGCGACGTAGACTCACCATTACCACTATGAACTGCCACGTGTCCGTCGCTGGTTGGAGATTTGCATTAACTCCCCAAATTACCCTTTTCGCGCTACGTGTTAAGCTACGATTGGCTTGTACAAAATATATAGCCAACAGAAGCAATCTTCAACTATGGCCCCGTTTGGTACAGCTTAAAATCAGCTTATTTCAACTTTTGGATTAAATTAAGTAGTTTTTGAGTGTTTGGTCTAGCTTAAGTGACCAACTTCTAGCTTAAATTAAGTCAAAAATTAGTTTATTCTTTGAGTGGGGGAGGAGATGCTTAAATCAAGCAGCATAACCGAGAAGCTAAAATTGAGGGGCAAAATGACTTAAATGCCCCTCATCAATCTCAAATATTACCAAATGGCCACTATATAAACTACAATGCAAAACACTGTTCACTCCTCTCAAGAATGATTGGCGATTTCTGGTGGTGGTGGTGATTACCGGCAGTGCTCTCTCTCTCTTTCTCTCGATGAAGATGAAGATCTCGGCTAGGGTTGCAGATATGGGTTGAAGATCTGGGTTGGGTCGATCTGGGTTGAAGCTCTAGGTTGAAGATCTGGGTTGGGTCGATCTGGGTTCGATTTTCGGCTGGGGTTGATCTCAAATATTACCAAGTGCTCTCTCTCTCTCTCTCTTTCTCAATGAAGATGAAGATAGGGGTTGCTCGATCTGCAATCTCACTTGATCTGCAATCTCACTCGATCTGATGAAGATCTGGGTTGTCGCTCTTGATTCGCAATCTCACTCTGTCTCTCTACGCATGGTTGGGTAGATCTCGTCTTTCTCTCTCGATCTGATCTGCAATCTCACTCGATCTCGTCTCTCTCTCTCTCTGTTGCAAAGCACCGGCTAGGGTCAATCTTGGCTAGGGTTGCAGACCACTGGCGGCGTATGGATGGCTTAGGAAGGAAGAGAAGGAAAAAAAAAAAAAATTAAACTAAAATAATAATTAAAAACAAAATAATAAAAATAATATTGAACAAAATAAATTAAACAAAATAAATTGAAATAAAAAAAATAAATTAAACAAAATAATAATAAAAATAATATATTAATATTGAAATAAATTGTGCAATTTATATCCATTAAATAAATTACGCAATTTAATTGTAATGAAAAAGAATAATAAATTAAAAAAATAACAATTGTTATAATTGTAATAATTTTTTTTAATAAAAACAGAATTAGAAATGTCAAAAAAATTTAATATTGTATATTTTTGTAATGAATTAATTATTAATTGATACTAATTAATAACAATTGTTGATTATTAATATTATTTGATACTAATAAAAATTAATTATTAATATTAATTGATACTAATTAATAATTTTAGTATTAATTCAGACTAATTAAGCCATTAATTGATACTAATTAATAATTTTAGTATTAATTGATACTGATTAAGCAATTAATTGATACTGATTAATTTAAAATGGAAAAAAATTATTACAATAATACTTCTATTACATTTTTATCAAGTGTATCAATTTTTATATTAGTTGATACTAATTAATACTAATTATATTAACTTTTATTAATGAAATAATTTTTTTAAATTAAAATTGAAAAAAACCTGACAAAATTATCATTTTTATATCATATAAGGGCAAAAAAGTCAATTATACAGAAACAACTATTTTACAGTTTATTTACCAAACACTATTCTGCTACTTAAATTTATAATCCCACAGATACACCAAACAGGTTACCAGCTTATGCTTACAGCTGTAAGGTATAGTCTGTTAAGCTATAATCTATAATCACTTTCCCACGGCTCGGGGCCATTATTGAAAGGTCCGATTGAGAAATGGACTGTTTGTACAAAAAATGTGATAGACCATCCAAGACCCAACTTTGATATCATATTAAAATATCCAATTCAAAATCAATTGGCAATGAGTGGATGATCCTTGTGTTATATTAATCAATTTTGGGTGGCTTACATTGATGATGTGAGTTTAAGTATAACAAAATTGTGTTTTCAAGTTCTCTTTCTTGCTTTCATATTTATGTATGCATCATTTTTATTTTATTTTTTTCGGAGCATTACATTGATAGTTTTTACGTTTTGTCCTGTGTATCATCTTGGTCATATGCTGAAGATAAAAGTTGGGGATGGGTGTAGGATACACTTCTGGTCTGATAAATGGCACATGAACACCCAACTGAAGGTTGAGTTCCCTAGGCCTTACAGGATGGCACTCTGAAGGACTATGTTCAAAGAAGACAGAACACAGGGGTTTGGATTTTTTCTTTTAGAAGGCCTCTTTCAGCATGGGAAGAGGAAGAAGTTGATGGTTACAAGGTTGGCTCGGTTGTGGCCCAAGAATCAGGCTGAATTGCCCTGATGCTCTACATTGGGATGCAGATCCATCTGACCAGTTCACTGTAGCATCAGTAAGACAGTGGTGTGATACTAATAATGGACCTTGATTGCAAGTGTCAAAGTTGTTGTGGAACAATGTGGCACCAAATAAAGCCCAATTTTTCGGTTGGCTAGCTTGGAGAGGGAAGGCAAAAATAGCAGATTTTCTGCAAAGACTTGGAGTAATTAGTAGTAGTGAGGAGTTTACTTGTCCATTGTGCAAATCTGAACCGGAAACAGGGAATCATGCGTTGTTACTCTGTCCAGGTGTGTGGAGATTACGGTCTGAGCTATTGGATTGGTGGGGAATTTGCGGGGCAACACCAGCAAGTGTGGAGGGGCTGCTCCAGTGGTGGATGGGAGTTGGACTCAAGAAAATGGAACATCTGATCTGAAAATCATTACCGATTGCACTACTATGGTTTGTTTGGAAAGCAAGAAATGATTGTGTTTTTAATGGAAGTCAACCAGATTATGCAGAGATAGGGAGTTGGTGAAGGTGAAAGACCAAGTATAAAAGGGTTCCATTTTACAGCTCAGGATTTTGTTTCAAATTTAGTGAGTGTAAGGCATTGCCTAAATAGGTGTTCTACTGCTACGTGCTACCTATTTTGGCTCATGTCTGCCCTGCTATCTGGTGTGACTTTGGGGTTCCTAAAGCTGGGTGGTTGAGTTTTATTGTTTTTATTGGTGCTTTGCGGTTGGTTCGTTTTTCACCAACTTGGTATTATGCTAGCAAATGATTGGGTATGCAAGTTGGTACCAACATAGTTGGGATGATCTTGCATATTGTGATGCTCTTTGCACTTGCCTTCCTTTATTGATGTTGTTGTATGTGTACTTTGTACTATGTGTTTCATCAATAAAGTTCATAGCTATATATATTTAATTGACTTAAGATTGAATGAAATGTATTGAATATTCAAGAGAACTTGTTTGATCTTTGTCCACCTACAGCGTTAGACAAACAAGTGGAAGTTATGAACTAATTGTTTGTATGTTGTCTCTGTGCAGTACATCCCTGGAACCAAGATGGTTTTCCTTGGACTGAAGAAGCCACAGGAGCGTGCTGACCTCATAGCATATCTGAAGCAGGCAACATCCTGATTCTTTTGCCTTATATATGAAGGGCGTTTATATTTTGCGGTAGTTGACAGAGTTTGGTAACTTGTCGCTAGTTTGGGATTCTTTTTCCTGAACTTTAGATACTACCTATTTGGAATTCTTTTTCCTGAACTTTAGCTACTACCTATTTGGAATTCTTTTTCCTGAACTTTAGATACTACCTATTTGTATGGCAAACTATTTTCAAAAAAAAAAATGAAAACACACCGTTTCAAATTTTTTGAAATTGTTTTAACAAATAAAAATGATATGAAAATGTTAGATGTTTTCTAACTATTTGTTATATTTGTTTCTAAAAACATGAAAAACGAAACTGATATATGGAAGAGATAACCTTAACCATGCTCTGAGAGCTCAGCAATCAAATCTAACACACAATCAAAGTGATACCATGAGAAAACATCACCACATCACATAAAATGGAACCATGTCTTTTAAATCCTTTATCATGACGATCAAATTAGGTATGTGTTCTAATCGTTGGAGAAACATGTAAATTGACAAAAAAAATTCTCAACTTCGGATCAGATTTCCGGAGAAAAGCATAGCAGAGACCTTAATGGTCTTATTTAGGGGTTGTTTGGGATATCCTAAATAAGTGTACTTTTTGACTTTTTGGACTAAAAAGTTGAAGAAAAAAATATAGTTGTTTGGGTTAATTTTTTGACTTTTTATGGAAAAATGTGTATTAAAAAATTGTATAAATTAGTGTGTAGGAGAAAATTAAGATTGAGAGTTGTGCAGCTGTACTTTTTGACTTTTTGTGAATAGTGATAACTTTTTAACTTTTTGAGTAATTTTTTGACTTTTTGACTTTTTGCCTTCATGCCAAACTTGGCCTAAGGGCTGGTTTGACAAGTGTAGAAAAAGCCAAAAAGTCAAAAAGTTACCAAAAAAGTTAAAAAATTATCACTATTCACCAAAAAAAAATATAAAAAAATTAATATACAAATATTAAATACAAATCAACTTTTTGCCCATCAATGTACTGACGTCAGGCTAGTTTCAGTGAAAGGAAAAAAAAAAAAATTGCATGTGTACATTCACTAAGTTGGATGGTAAAGTTGGGCCCATAGAGGCCCACCATGAGTCCTGGTTTGATAATCCAAACAGTCAAGAT